>NC_083612.1:11410165-11615841 GCF_963584025.1 Labrus mixtus | reverse complement strand
AAAACTACTGGTGTTATTTTAACTCCCTCCAATTACACTCCTGCTTACTCTAATTCAGGTCAAACCCTTGGTAACACTATTTCCCAGCTCTTTGTTTCGGCGAGACGAGAGCGAACATTGAGGATTGACTTATGGTAATGAGCTTTTCACAAACATCGGAGCAAAGATCATTTCGCTTACCTCATTGTCAGGATCAAGATGTTTAAGAGTAAAGGAATCCGTAATTGTTCATTAAAAATTCAAATCATGGCCTACTTTATGGGTCATTTAGCCTGTTAAACTGATCTCCCCAACATGTGCAGCCTCCTGCTGTGAAAACCACTTGACTGATTAAAGAAGAGTCTCTGAAGCTACCTCTGATTACTCCCTGAAGAGTCAAACATGCAAGTACAAATTTAAACCTCACGTTCACAGACTTTCATTTTTTGTTTAAGAGCTACCTTTTTAAATGCTACTTCTTCATTTTTAAATGTTTATTGTGTGAATTATTTTTTTATCTTATTGCTTTTATGTCTTGTTTTTATTACTTTGGCCATCCATCTGTATTTCATTGTTATTTTATTAAACTCTTGTTGGTGTGTATTAATCTGTAAATTATTTTTTCAAACTACCCTTTGTCAATCACTTTTCTGCACTTTTGTAAATCACTTTGAACTGCAATTGAATTTGTCTAAAAGGTGATATAAAAATAAAGTTTGATTGATTGCCTGAAAACCATGGTGGTATTTTTATTTCCAGATTTGTATTTCTTTATCAATCAATCAATTTGTATTTATATTGCACCAAGTCAGAACAAATGTTACCTCAAGACACTTTCCAAAGAGCAGGTAAAAGACCTTACTCATTGTTACAGTGTCTACAAAGACCCAACATTAATCCATCATGAGCACAAAGCAACATTTAGCAAAGTTACAATCAATGCAATGCGACAGTCTGCTTCAGTCTGCCTGTTGCTGTTTTGGTTTTAGAAAAAGTCCATAAACTCAGTGACTATAGATTCATTGTGCACAAGACCAAAACAAGGATGCAGTCATACTAGTATTCGGATAACTGCATGCTAAATTATATTAATCTTCAAGTAGTATTCAACTTTTTCTGTTAAGAAAAACAGCATATTTAACGCAACACCACAAGTAAACTATTCTGCACTGATATTAAACAATCAATCTCGCAGGAAGAAATCAATCGCAGAGAAGAATCTGATCCATAGCTCATGCATAGCTCTGTATGTACAAGCATTAACACTTAAAAATGAAATTTTATAAAATGACTAATATAAACAAGCCTACATGAGACCAGAGTGCCATGGTCAGGAGTGCAACAGATGCTGAAATAAAGTGATATTAAATGATGTAGTTACCAAACATATGGATTCATATACATGAGGTTGGTCTTTTTTAAGTATTTCTATTAAAGACTGTGCACTGGTTAATAACAGATGAGGAGCACTAGGGAGTACTGAGGCATCCATCTGCAGCGCCTTCATGGTATCAAAAATGAGGAAGTATCTTGGTATCAGAAGAGGAAGCAATCTAGACAATTGTGCACAAGACATTTAAAATAGGCACCCTAATCTTTATTACTACCAAAGCTCTATAAGGTATCTTTAAGTGCATTGCTCTTTGTGGTAAGAAAATATAAAGAAATGGTCATTTGGAACAACTTTGTGACTGATTTGAAAAAACTGTCAAAGATCTTGTTAAAGAAAACATTAAATCTAGAAAAATTGGGATGCCTGCATGCTAAAATGTATGATATTAATGTCCAGGTATAATTTAACTGTTTTGATTTTGATAGAAACCCAAAATGTTAAAACACTAAACAATAAAAGCAAGAAGATTCACCTGATCCTCTTTAACCTATTGATTCTGATCTGCAGTGTTGTGTAATGAATTAACACATATCCTTGTCCTTCAAACACATAGATCAGTAAACTGATGTCATTATGTTTAGCTGGGTTCTTTATTTCACGTGTTCATCCTGCTTCCAGTGCAGAGTTTCATGTGTCAAGTTAATTTGGAACATCTGGCAAAAGTCAATTTTCACACCGCAGCAGAGATCACTGCAGCAAAACGATCGTTTTCTATTTTCTGATCGTCTAACATGACATTGTCATGCACTCATAAAGTCTGTCTGATTTTAAAATTGAAACGGCATTAAAGGAAAAAACAATAATTATTAAGATCTACTCCACTTTGGCCACAAGGTGCTATCATTTTTGCGACACATTACACGATGAAAAAAGGGTTGAAACAAGGTAAAATTTGTAGGTGTTGTAGCATTTCTTGTGAGAATAAAGTCAGTCCATGTGAGTCAGTCTGTCTGCCTCGTTCAGCGACTGGCGCTGAATAAAGGCTCTACCATCACCTCAGTGGAGTGGGCAGCACTGCAGGTGTCCTTTTCATTTGGGCTGCAGAAGTTTCAGTCTGAGATTTTCTTTCTCGTTGTCTTCATGTTACATAGCTGACAGACAGAGGCAACAATGGAAGAATAAAACGTATGAACACCTTTAAAGGCCGCTGTTGCAGATGTAGCTCAAGTATGCTGCACTTAATGGGCCCGTGTTGTTTTGATGTTTGTTTTTTTTTAGTTGGTGTATTTTATTATTTTTTCCGACTCCTACAGATAACAAGCTCAAACTGTACATAATGCGGTGTCACATACTTTCAGTACATCTATAATGGTATTTCTTCAGCACAACTTTTCTTTTTCTCAGCTGTCTGAGGCATCAGCAGTAAATGCCAGATTTTGGTGTCAGCCCCTCAGAATCAAAGAGAGGAAAAAACTTCCTTTTTAGGCAAACTATTCTGCACTGATGTTCAACAATCATGTGGGAAGAAATCTATCACAGAAGAGAAAGAAGAAGAAGAAGAAGAGAAGCGATCCATTTCTGAGTCAACAAAAGCCAAGACAGTCGTGATCACAATCACGATCAAAGGCACACTCCAGTGTTTGCAAAGTGCTCACTAAAATAGATGTATTCCTGCCAGCGTATGTCCACCTTTGATTGAAAGCACCCCTTCAGTTTCTGGAGACTTTCAGGCGGCTTTTGCCAAACAACAAAAATCATGAGATGAGGAAGTGTGTTCCTGATCCTTAGATTGGAGTAAATTCCCCTTTTTTCTTGGCTATACAGTACAGAGAACTTATGACGTGACAAACAATCTTTTTTTCATCCACACCGGCTTTACATGAAACTTTGGTGACTCACCTCTTGTTGTAAATCCTTAATGATTTTGGTCTTTTTCTCCATTTCCACTTTGAGAAATTTGATCTGAGGAAAAAAATGATAAAAAGAAACAAGTTAGAAAGGTAATCATACTAATTGTATAGCTTTATTTAGCATATTCCTCTCAATGGTAAATGGTGAATGATGGTGACTTGAGCTTGTATAGCGCTGTTCTAATCTTCTGACGACTCAAAGCCTTTTACACCGCATGTCACACCTGATGCTATGTACAGTAAACTGGGCTGACGTGGTTAAGTGTCTTGCCCACGGATACATCAACATCTGGCTGCAGGAGCTGGAACCCAAAACCTGCTGGTTGAAAGTCGACTGACTCTACCACTGATCCACAGCCAATGATCCAAATATTTTTGAACAAAGACTGGAGGATGTTCAGCAGTTTGCTTAAACCTGAGGAGCATAGAGTGATGGTGATGACAATAACCAAAACAAACTGTCAGTATCTGGTTTACTGTCCACCAATTCTTAAGGGAAAGTCAGGACATTTTTAAAATTTTGTTGTTAGAGTCATCAAATGGAAAAACATGCTGAAACAGACGATGACTTTACCAGTTTTAAAATACCAACTCAAGTCCCTAACTTGTCGTTGGCATTTCCCAAAAGCCCTGTTTGACAACTGACGGCTTAATTTTTCAAGAACAGCTTGTTACTGTAGTTTATTGCAAACTTCACACAAAATAAATCCACTATGTACTCCTAGAAGATGTAGTATTTTTGAGAACTAGTTTTCAGTCAGAGAATAATCTACTTTTGTTCATTTATTAGATCTGCAACTGCAGATTGATGTATGAGGGATTGACTCTGTAACAGACTTCAGGGCCTACATTCATGGTAATAAAAAAAACATGTCATTCAGTTAAACAGTGCAGCTCATAAATGTGTTATTTGTTCAGCGTATCTGGATGACAATGGAGCTCTTTGGAACAGAAGAAAAGTCTACGATTTGGATACCAACACCACTTGCTAGTATAGATGTATTTGCTATGTTCACATGCTGAATACAAGTCGATTCATTGCCGTTGTCTGACTAAAACTGGACTTTTAAAATGTACTCATGTTAGCCCGTCTGAAATCATACTAAATCCAATGAAGTCCGATTAAAACAACTAGATAAAACGGTTGAGGGTCGATTTTCTCTTGCATGTATACCCCAACCCCAGACTTTGACCTGGAAGTCTACAAGACAAAGGTATGATACGATACCATACCATACGATAGGATATACTTTATAGTCTCATTGGGGAAATTTGTCCTTCACTCATGTATCAACAAGGAGAATGCTAGAGTGAGAACCACGCATTCTTGGACAAATGAGGAGACATGGTTTGTATTGTGTCAGCTGAGGGAGTTAAACTTGTTAAAGTACTTGGATGGAAGACAAATTCAGGATGGAGCTGTTCAATTACTGTGGATATATGTAATAGATCAATCAGAGGAAGGTCCAACAGTTACTAGCTGAAAGGTGGCATAACACCACATAGGGAATCAATGGTATTCTGGGAAAAGGACATTAGTCCAATGAATCTAGCTGTAAACGTACCTTGAACTAACTGTGCATGCAAACATATCATTTGTTGGTTTCTGCATTTGTTGGCAGTATTCAAAATATCACCAGACTCAGCCTGTCAGTTCAATTCCTCTCTCCAGTACCGTACGCTTAAAACAGGCAGGAGCGAATGTTACCAGGAGCAAACAATGTTCCCCCTCACTTTTTTTGTTTCCAATTTCCCCACCCCCCCACCCCCACTTTCTAGCAAAGCCCCCAGAGGAGCGGTAAACTAGACCACTAAGATGAGTCACCTCCCAGAGCAGAGCTTGATAATGTCAGAGTTATGTTTAGTCACTGCCCCCAAAACACAAAGATTCACAGAAAGAAAGAAAGAGCATCCTGGTGCAGCATTTCGTTTTTTTTTCTCATTAACCACAATGAACAAAAGAGAGAAATTAAAGCAGCCTTTTTGCATTAGAGGTTATGTTTCCTTCATGAGTGCAGTGAAGCCAGCGCAAGAAGGCAAAACCACTGTTGGCGTTTGAGTTAGTGTCTTTAATTTAACCGCCATGGGTGGTGTTGGTGTACAATCAAAAGATATATTGAGTCTCCTATCATAAACGAACACTGTTCCTTGTAAACCAACAGCGGCACACGGGCCCCCTTGCTGTAATGAAACCCAGATTTTCACATTAAACTGGCCACCCATCAGGACTTAAAGACTGTTAACTCTGATAAAAAAAAAACCTCTGTCATATATTTCATCTCTGTGGAGTCTGACAAAGTTTAATATAACAAGTGTTCAGAAATGTTCCATCTCAAAGTCTCTGATTGCGGCACATACGATCCTCTGAGGCACTTATTCCTGCGACTTTATTTTTCCACTGTGTGCCTGATTTAATAGACCATATGCTTATCATGTCAGAGTGATATCTTAGTTTATCGCAACCCTTATATCAGGAGCTCAGCATGTCTAACTGGTGCAGGCCTGTTGCTCAAGTTTAACAGCCAGGCAGAGGTTCAAGAAACCAACTGCAGATGGGAAACCTTGGCTGCCACTGGCTACAGTATATATATATATTTATATATAAATATAAAATAATGAATTCTCCCTGTGTGAGAGAAAGCCAGCTCAAGGTTTTCGTCTTTCTGTCTTTTTTTCTCATTCTGAAGGATGTATTTTTGCAAGCTGCGCGTCCTTGAGAGAGGTCATCGAGATAGTAGGGCAACAAAGGGGGGAGATTCATGGGGCTGGTGACCTCAGAGCAGGTATGCACCCCAGGGAACTGTAAACTAAGCCTCACCGGTTGACTCACATACCCAAGCGGGCACGATAACATCAGGGTTTGATGTTGGTGCCTTCAGTCACTGCCACAGGCCCTGGCAATGGTTTAAAAAAACATTCTCCTGCAGCATTTAGGTTTTTAGTTAAAATGAGTAAACACAGGGGCTGAATAGCTGCTTCTATACATTTCCATTTCAGTGTGATGGATGCTTCTATTTTTGTCATTATTTAATGCATTTTAGTGCTCCAGAAATCTGCCAGCTCCAACAGCTCCTGCAATAATGGATTTTGTAATGTAAGAAGAGTGGTGGGTAGGGAAATAAAGCATTGCATGAAGTACTGTTTCACTCTTAAATGGATATTTTTGCCTAATGTGGTCTAAAATGTGTTTCATATATGTTGATGCACTTTAACCATGTCGGGATATTTCCAGCGGTACCAAAGCTTTGAATTGAATTAATTACTGAAAAACTTGTATCTTAGCAGATGTATTTGTTTAATTTCTAAACAAAATATCAAAATATGTTTATTTAAAGCCACATTCACCTAATTAGTCTTAGTAAAAAAAAAACATTTTAGTATTTCAAATGCAAAAAAAAACAGGGGATGCAATGATCGTTAGAAGTCGAGAAATCTGCTGATGAGGCAAGATATATGTTTACCTGTTGAGTATGTTGAAAAGAGATGCCTAAAACTAAATGAGTTGGTTCATCTAATTTCAGGCATGTTTTAATACTTTTGCCATAGACTATAATAAGTATGACCTTTTATTTTACTTCTGTATCATGCTGTTGTTTGTTCTCTGGACCTCGAGTCTGTCATAAAGTTTGATGGATTGATTGATGTCCATGTATCGTCTCTGTGAGGATGCGCTGGCTTTGAACTAAATGCTACGGCAGCAATTATATTCCTTCTCTGAGACAGAAAATTTGTGTGCAATAAAATACATGATATGTGAAACTTCCTCTTGTGCAGAATGAGTAAATGTACAGTCAAACCTTCATGCAGAATGGTAAATATACTGTAGGCCCGATCTCATTGCCCACTTATTGACATACTTTACCTCTTTTTGTTTCTGCACATAGAATCTGCTAAAAAAAGAGATGAGTCTTCCGTGTCTCAATGGTGATTCTCTCTGGGGCTTTTCCGACACACAGATTTCCTTCTGAATTGTATGTGGACACGAGGAAACTGAAGCGGCTACCGTATTTCAATGTTATGCTAAACGTGTGTCGCATTTGCATGCTGCAGGGGTGTTCTTTTTAATCTTGAACTCGGCAGGGTTGATGAATACCATTTAACAAAACATGAATGTAAAACACAAACCATAAAACCATGCGACTGGGATTTGCTAATGGTCTAACGAAAATGGCAAAATGTCACTTGAAATGTTGCTGTACTATTGTTTATTTCTTTCCAGCCGGTTTATACACTGGTGTATAGCGAACCTTACATCAGTGCATGAAATCAACATAAAGAAAAATCTGTCACTTTTCTGATGAGAAATGCAGCAATAACTATGTGACTATAAATACATTAAATACATCAAGTGTGTCAAAATAGAAATAATGAATATTAAAACAGCTTTGAATGGCATATTTAATGGAAAATAAGATGGGGGGAAAAAAGAGTGTCACAGTATTAGTAAAAGTTATATGCTCCAAGCATGTTGGAAAAAAAAACACCTCATCAGCCTTGGCTATGGAAAAGGGAGCAAGGCTGATTTTTTATGATTAAATTTTTTGAAATTGTATTACCAAGTGTTTGATTGAATTTGCAAGACAGTGTGTAAGATACCTGCTTGAATTGAATCAGAAGCAAAGTGCCAAGTGATTGAGGATCATGAATAGATACAAATTCAGATACTTTAGCTGGAGAGCCAGGGCTAGATGGAGGGCTAGATAAGTACATGCGCTTAGGTTATAACGCCTTAGTCCAATCTCATTAACTTTTGCGTGGGTGGGTGCGAGTAGAGGGACACAAAGCTTCTCTCGCTATTGCTGAGATTTTGAATTAAGTGTTGATGCGTGTAGGCGAGAGAGCGGGCTGCTGTGTAATGAGCGTGAATCACTGAGGGGCCTGTGTGACAGGTGACGGAGCGGGTTAGCCAAGGCCGGATGTTGATGGTCAGGTCGGCTCTGTCTTACCGTGGCCTGCTGCTTCTCCGCTCTCTCATTTGCCTCATCCAGCTGCTTCTGCAAGGCTGCCTGGAGGGTCTTCATCTCTTCTCTGTCAAGTGAGAGGGAGGTGAGAAACACTTGGTTAGCACATCCTCCTCACACTCTCACAGGCCTCCACTGCTCTGTCACAGAATGACTTTCTTAAATGTAACACTGTTGAGAGAAATTTTGCACAGAAAGTGATCTGCTTTGAGCAATTTTTACACATTCACTCTTAGGTTAACTTCTGTTGAAAGAAAAATAAACAGAAAGCTATTCTATTGGATTAAATCAAGCTCATGCCGTTTTGTTGGCAAATGTTTTGAGACTCAAAGGGTAAGCTGCATGAAAAGATATTAAGAGTAAAAGTGGATGTAATCACACAGATTTTGTATTATTCTGAAAGGCAGTTTGTAAAAAAGAAATGCTGAATAAACGTTGTGATTTTATATTGGGGGATTTTCCAGAACAAATGAAGGAAATTTCATTAGTTCTTTAAATATCAGAATTGTATGTCACTTTTCCGTCATATGCAAATGCCACCCTTTCCTTTCCATATCGGCTTCCTCTACATATGCACACAGACAGAGGCTCAGCTGCAGCGTTTTTATGTGGAACTGCTCCTTCAAGTCCCATATTTCTTCATTTAGTTTCCCACCACTATCTGACTGTGTTGTCCCGACCACCGCGCGACGCCCAGCCACCATCATCGGACTGTCTTGTCCCCACAACCACCGCCGTCCTCATTCATGCACGGCCTGCTCCGACCTCCACCTCAGCTGCAAGGAAGTGTGGAAAACAGGAATTCGCGAGGAATACAAAGGAGAAATCTTGCCTGCATATTATCCAATATGCTCTTTTGTAAAGCGTCTCGAGATAACACTTGTTATGAATTGTAGCTATACAAACAATGATTGATTGATTGATGACATTGAAACTGTGGTAAAATTTATTCTTCTGCTGGTGATGTCAACAAGTACCACCAGATGTGCAAGATGCTAAATTTATATGTGGGACTTACTGTTCAGGAAGGCAGAGTGGCCAAAGCATTAGGCATGACGCCCTTATGCCAATATTCACAAGGTGAGGTGTTTGTACAGTATTCCCAGCTTAAATGCTAGCTAAGTGTCCCTTCTAGTTACATTGAACAGAGTTTTGTCACATTTCCCCCTGCAGGGCTTCTTTGGGTTCATCTTTTAATCTTTTATGTTGCCCTGTTTAATTCAAAGGATGAGCTGCAGCTAACATTTCATACAAATGGCTGGTTTCTCACAACATAATGCATAGTTTAACAAACACACCAAGACAAATACATCCCAAATGGAAAACTGGACGAGATTTGAGGTCAATAACATAATTTATGAAGAAAATATAGTGTGTAAAAATTAATTGTGTTGCATTATGTAGGAGCCTATAAGAATTTGTAACGCTCCACACATATTTTATGAATGCTGTATGAAGACTGGTTCTGCATTCATTACATAAATGTGAATGCATTAGAGTGCAATTGGTATTTCAGTATCGTTTGATGCTCCTGTGCAGAGATAACAGCAATGCACACTGAATTATGAATCAAGTGGGCAAGTGATGTGGGTCAGTGGATTCAAAAAAGCTTGTCGAAATCACCTCACACAGCAGCCCAGTTAAATTTAAGGTAACAGTCTATTTACTGTTTCCAAGCCTGGCTGTAAGTTTAAGAGTACGTGACGCGGCTGTAGTCGGGCAGCGGTCTTTGAAGGGAATACAGCAACCCTCGATGTCTGTGTGGAAAGGATCTCACTGCTCAACAGCCAGATACTCTTACATTTCATATGCCAATGGTCTTGTCTCTTGGCATAAGTTCAGCCTAGCACACATTTTTCTCCACGGCGACCAGGCAACCACCCTTGCTTTGGCATTTCATTGATATTCCTATCGCCTGCATCCAAGACTTGGAAACATTTTGCATAAACAAGATCAACACTGGCCAAACTGACAGAAAAGGGCAGAGTAGAAATAAGAGATTGTCATTCCAAGAAGCACAGGGTTGTGATTATTTGACAAGTGAGCACAAATAGGCTGACAGCATTTCAATCTTTCCTGAATTAATTGTTACTATTTTTAAATTCTTAAAAAATAGCATTTTTTTACTGTCTGCTCATGGTGTGTTTCGCCTTATTTTTGTTGCATTACAGTTTGTAGCAATATTATTTTCCAGAAAGCAATCAAACCCCTGTTAAGAGTTGTCAAAAATAAATGACTTGCAATGAATCACCTGTCTGAATGGCCCGTGATGCAGTCAGCCGGTAATCAGACTTGACAGACATGGAACTCCAAAGATGGATTAATAACACTTTGGAAAAACAGCACCCCACAAATGCTAGCTAGGCAACATGGAGGCGAGCATCTGCAGCTTTATGGTGTTTTAGCTTGATGACATGTGAGAGCTGCCATGGGCGGTGGTGATGGGCTATTGATTGGCTATTGGGATACAGCGCACAGGAGGGCAGGACTTCAATCTGGCTGACATTTTCAGAGAGCATGAAGGCCACAAATGACTCCTAATCATTAAAAGTCTCGTTACACACAACATTAATCAGACAACCCTAACAGGTAAAGCACTCTAGGTAAACACTTTTACAGATCGCTTCGCGAGAAGATGAAGTGCCTGATGTTTGAGGGGATTTTTCATAGAAATGAGGAAGGGCCATTCTTTTTGGATATACAAGAAGGTTTTATGATTGGATTATGAATTACCCAGCTGCTTTTGTGTATACTGCCTTTTTATTAGTAGACTGGGCAACCCCTTAGAACAACCAGCATCAATAATAGTGAGTGAACCATTATTTCAAAGTGTTGAAAGCAGATTTTTTCAATTAGCGTCTTATAAGAAAACACTGTTCTATCCCTAGGTACAACACATTATGAATGATATGACATGGGATCGCTCATCTCACCGACTTGAACTGGGCTTGAGTCCATTGCAAAAAGGTGATGTCACTATTTTCTGTTTACCAATCAGTATTTACCCCCGAGTGAATGTGATGACAGTTGTGGAGTTGTTTCTTTTTGCCAGACAACTGTCAATTAAATATCGTCAGACCTTGGAATTTGAAACTTGGGACATTTTGTCGTTTTCCTTTTTTATGTTTAGAAATGTGTTGTGTTTTGAAATTGCCCAACCCTGCTTGAGAGGGTTACAGCAATTTATTGTCACATTATTTCCATTCTTTAGTTGTAATCAGTAACATGGCCAAAGAATGCATGAAAACACTGGTCAAGGGTTGTGAATAATTCCTTAATTCCATAATTCCAGAGAGCCTTTAAGAATAGTGTTAGATTAGGGATACTCGACATGAAAACATTTAGAAAAGGTTCCCTAAAGGTCGTTGGATTGTACTGACATATGTTATATTGAGAATGTAATGTAATTGATGTCCTGGTATAAGGTTCTTTATAAAGTATTTGCATCCAATACAATGATTGGAAAAGGTCGACTTGGGAGCACTGTTGTTTTTCCCCGAGTCTGAACCATGCCATGACCTCCTTTGACATCCCGTATGTAGGAGCTGTGCTATTTTATTGTCTTGTTTCTATGTCTTGGTGCGAGGCCAAACGCCCTTAGGAGACAAATAAAGTTAAAGAGAAAGATCGCGCGTGCGCGCACACACACGCACACACACGCACGCACACACACACACACACACACACACACACACACACACACACACACACACACACACACACACACACACACACACACACACACACACACACACACACACACACACACACACACACACACACACACACACAGTCCCAACCACTCCGATTTACTGAGACTTTGACAGAAATAACCCTCCTTGGTAACGTTATAATCCAAGGTAAATCTTACCTTCGCTTGGTTCTTGTAGAAATGCACCTCGGAATACATCTACTCTGTAATTCTTACATAAGAAAGCTTTTAACTCTGACTTTTGTTTTAGCCATGAACCAGCTATTTTCTTGTACCTTTGTTCATCATTGGTACAGCTGACTCAAGTTGGAGAGTTTCATGGCTGTATGAGTAGTACAAAAAAAAAACTCCATCTCTGAGTCATGTAACATTGTCTGATTGAAAGTAAGACTTAGTGCCTAAAAAAGCTCCTTACTTTTTTCCACTCTATAGAGATTATTTAAGATTCAAATCAAAGTGTTCTCAGGTTTGAATATGAATTAACATAATGTAACGTTACATTAGACTTCATTAGAGGTGAAGCTGAGGATGCTTTGGATTTGATTTATTCATCAGCCATAACTGATGGTTATTATAAATCCCTGACCTGCATTAAGATGACATTTATAGGCAGCATGATACTGTAGGTGACTTGTGACAAAGTCATTCATGTTGCCTCACTTTACCTCTGTTTGTGGCTGAGCTCCAGAATCCTCTGCACATCCTTCTTGGCCACTGAGTCATCGTTTTTCAGCGACTGAAAGAGAAACAGTAGACACACGGTCATGCAATATGCAAAAGTTTGTCTTTCCAGGAAAACAAACTCCAAAATAAGAACTATTTCAAAGAGCCAACAACAGACCGGGGGAGGTAAACATACTGCATACACTCGCTTTGAACTGTACATGTTTCCAAATATATCCAGGTTTTTTTCCAAGGTTGCTAGTTCCTTGAAGGAAAAAGGTAAAAAGCTTCTGTAACTATGCCAGTCATTGGAGAATACTGTAAAGCAACGTCAAAGCACTATAGTGTAATGAAGTGAAAATTATCAAATAATGAAGGAGGTGTAAAATGTTGTTGATGCCTGAAAACATCTCATAGCCCATAACAATCTGAAACCATAACGAGGGTACAGGCAGACGAGCAAACCGGGTTCAGATGGCGCCTCAGCACCTGCCTGATGGGTAATTATAGATTAGTGAAGTCTCTGATCGCCCAACAAGCCCTCCAAGATATTTTTTATTTGTTATGAGCTGAACAGTAATTTCCAGACTTCTAAGAAAAACGTGGACTCAAAGGGAGTGATAGCTTCTCTTTAAATTATGCTTGAAGGAGGTAATTAACACTGCATTTCCATAAACCCCGTTTCCTCCTGTCGCAGAGGAGATGTTTCTCCCCCTCCCTCTCCAGTCCCACGCTTCACTTCATGTACATTTAGAATATTGAACGGAGCCAGCAACTGCTCTTGACAATAGAGAATATATAGTCCCTTCAGATAAACTCATATTATGTGAAAATTGTTCAGTTAAAAATACAAAAAAGAAACCCAGCTTAAATAAGCTCCTTTGTTCTCTCTCTTGCGATATCCTCTTGAATTCAATGATTTGTACCATTAATCATAAAGTCCCCCTGCACCCCTGTCAACAAAACAGGGTGAAAAAAGCTCACTCCACACATTTTAACAAGCCTTTTATTGCCATCTGAGAGCAGGCTTATGAAAAAGTTTACAGTTTGGATTAATTTTCAGTTTGAGTTTTGGATTTCAGAAATCCCTAAACACACACTTTGGCCATTTTCCAAAGCAGACCCTGGATGTAAAGTTAACAAGCCCACAGTGAGCTGTGGTTTTCCCGTTTAGTGTCATGAAATTCAAATCATCGTTAAAGCATGCTTGAAATATTCAGTATCATCCATCACCCCGCTCAGCAGAAATTCTTTCATGGTTGGACATTTTTTAAGCCTTTGTTTTGTACTCGTCTTAGTACGTTTAATTAAGAGCAAAGTTCCTTGAGAGCCTGTTTTTCTCTGATCGAGTTCTTGCTCTTCTAAAGAAGTCCATTGAGGGTAATAAAAAATTGCTTTTCCACAAATCCAAAAAACAGAACGTGCTTATTTACTGTTTTAAGTAGACTTTAGACAAACTTGAGATATTTTTGGTGATTTCTCTCCACTCTTTCATAATTACTTGGCACCATAAACAACCCAATTCACCAAACGTGCTCTTTGGTAACACTGGGTGAAATGCAGCTAGGAGGCTTTTGTAGTTATGGAGCTGAGCGTAACTTCAAGCAGGAAAACTGGTTATATTCTCTCACACTTTTATTACATTTCTTCATTCAACTTAGTCACTCCCTCTCACTTCCACCATCTCCCTGATGGTGATCAGCTGATTTTGGGCCTTGACTCTTTAAGTAATAATCCTACCTGATTCTTCCACAACCTCGCTCAACCAATCATCCTGCCACGGTCAAATTTTAAAATCTGTTCTCTCTCTTCCACAGTCAGTTTGTCATTTCAGTGCAATTGCTGCGGCCCTCCTCCCCCCTCCATTCCAGCTCAGCAGAGCTCAGATACAGCCTCAGAAACCCACTCCTCATCATATCCTGCATTCTCACAACACTACCACCAGTGTCTAGGCTCCAAAGGGGGGTATCCTATCCTGCTGTCGGCTTCATTACCCCTCCGAGTACATGAAGTGTCATGATGGAGTCGAATCCCCAAAGACTTTTCACATTTATTTCCTAAATGTTAAATAAATAGTTGTTCATTCTTAATTAAGTCTCTCCTGATTGAAATAATAATATCTCCAAGTGAATATGGCGATCCCATAGCATTCCTACATTTTTATGCCAAATAAAAATGAAGACATTTTTTTCTGAATCACATTGTTTGTTGACATAAAGACGTACTTCATGAGATCGCTGACAAGCTACTGGACTCTAAAGGACTCGTCCAAAATCCTTTCTATGTGAAAAATTCCCCCAGGTGATATGACAACAACAATGAATATATCCATCAAAACAGCTCCTTTTTACTTGTGTGCACATGTCACATAATGTTACTTCTCAAAGTACAATCCAATTTTTTGCTAAAGCCCAAAGAAAGGTGCTGGGCAAGAGCAGCCCTATTATTGCACTTGCTTCAAGAGATCTCACCCTAGAGCTGCTGCCAAGACAAATCCCCCATCATACAAAGTGTCATTATTAGGGTCCATGACCTCCACCTGTGGGCAACTCATTAAAACTATAAACACTTGCTCCATCAAATCTTTCCAGAAATACTTAATGCCTCCCCTGTTGACTTGATTCTCTTTGTAAAGTTGAGCATTTTTATGTAGATGATGTTTCCCCCCCTGAAGAATAGATTAATTCAACAGCAACACTTTTCCAAATCTGAACCAACCTCTGGCCTGCCTGCCCAGTGTGCTGGCTCAGGGCCCGGGGCCAAGATAGATGCCAGCCTAGCTCGCCTGGAGTGAATAGACATCAAAGTGTGCCCAAGGGAGGATGATAGCCAGACTACATGAGCTGTTTCCAGACACATGGGTCATCTCCACCAAGCATGCAGAAATGCAGGGAAAAGTCTGCAGAACAGTTTTCTGATTATTGATTTCATGACAATTCAATTGGCTGGAAGAAAGTTGCCCAAAGCATTAAACATCAACACCCTGCAAAGAGGGAAAAAATCACTCTAACTGCAGCTTTGGGTGCAATGCACAGAAATTGCACCCGAGGGCCGAATGTGGAAGAAGGAAACATGTTTTGCAAGATCATTGTTGCACAAACTAACCCATCCTGAAATTCTAAATGGTTAAAACATCTGAATGTATAATTAGGTTTCTGCTTATTTCTTGTACATGCCAAGAGCTGTAATGAAGCTAACCCAAACTGAGTGGTGAGAAGTGATGTGCAGTATCTGGCACAGAGATAATTGTATTTTGAGAACTGCTTGCAGAATTTTAATATCTACAGTATAATAAGGTACTTAACTTGATAAAATGTCCAGGACTGGTGTTTTGGGGAACTAAGAGATTCCTCCCTTTGCAGTAGGGTTAACACTCCTCATTATCGTCCAGCTAAATTTGTTCTTATGAACCTATTTCTATTCTTTATGCTAAAATCCCCTTCTTGCTGTAGGAGCTGCTTTAAGGCCAAATTTAGCAAGGGGAGAAAGAGGGGTTGTGCTTCACAAAAACTATTTCTAACATATACATGTCATATGAGCTGCAGGTTTTTTCACATTTTGGTCTGAAAAGAGATATTCTGTTGTTACATAAAAAAAAAAGAATTGTGTGAATGCAGTAACGTGTGAAGTTCAAATCCCTCTTGAATATATAAAGAGTGAGGGCTTGATAAACAATGTTTATTTTAACACTCTGGGGGTAGTAGGAGTAGGGTTGATAGCCTACACAAACAAGTAAGGGCAAATGAGTAGTTGAAAAGGCATTTCTAAATAATATGTGTTCGATAGTGATCCTAGGAGTAAAATACTGAGGCTTAAGCAGGAGTGTTGTTTGCATTTATAAGTTTAAATGTGATGAAATATTAAAATAATCAATTGTTGGGCTTATATTTTAATATTTGACATTTTAACTCTTTTGCAGATGATGTTGTTTTATTGGCTTCTTCAGACAGGGACCTCAAGCAGCTGAGTACACATCGGGTGGGATGCGGGTCAGCACCTCCAAGGCCATGGTTCTCTGCCAGGAAACGGTAGATTGCTCCCTCTGGGTGGGGAATGTGTCTTCGCCTCAAGTGAAGAGGTTTAAGTATCTCTGGGTCTTGTTCACAAGTGAGGGTGAAATGAACCATGAGATCGACCATCGTGGTGAAGAGGGAACTGAGTCTGAAGGGAAAGCTTTCCATTTACCGGTTAATCTTTGTTCCAACCCTCACCTATGGTCATGAGCTGTGGGTTGAAACTGAAAGAATAAGATCGCAGATACAAGTGGCCAAGATGAGTTCCCTCCAGAGCTCAGAGTAGAACCGCTATACCTTTTCATCTAAAGGACCCAGTTGAGGTGGTTCGGGCATCTGATTAGGATGCCTCCTGTGCGCCTCCCTTTGAAAGTTTTTGGGGCACGCTGAAATGCAAGGAGACCCTGGAGTACCCAGAGTGTTGGAGGGATTATATATAAGATCTGGCCTGGGAATGCCTCGAAATCCCCCAGGAGGAATTGGAAAACGTTGCTGGGGAGAGGGAAGTCTGGGCTGACTTTTTTAGCCTGCATGCCACCGTGACCCGACCTTGGATAAGCAGAAGTAAACGTATGGAGGGCTGGATCTATGGATGGCTGGATGGCATTTTAAAGTCTTATTTCTGCTTAGCAATGTTCTTAATGCTTAGTTTTTTAAACTATATTAATCACTTAGTTGTCCCATGTATGAATGGTGCTCTATACATAAACTTGAATTGCTTGTGTAGCATGAAAGTGTGCCCTATTAATGCTAACCCCTTGGTTTCAGAAATCACAAGTGTACCGAACATTGTGTCATTGATTAAACTTGCACCAAAGACACAGTCTGGGAAGTTCATGGTCTACATTTGGTGGGGACATTGCAATTGTTTTGGTGAGTATAATCTACGTTGTGTTATGAGCGCCTGAGCTTTGAAAATAAAACTCAAGTTGTACTAACCTGTAGTTTCCTTCCTGCAGTATTAATCTTTTAAGATGAAGACTTTGAGGCCCTGTCAATCGTTCCCATTTTATCTTTCATTTCCTTCCTCTCGAAAGCTCAGTGTTAGTACTTGCTAGAAAGAGTTTTTTCACTACTAATTGATCTGCTTTCCCATCTGTGCATTGCTTATTCAGCAGCTTAATTTCCAGTAACATATCACATACAAAAAAATGGGTGGGCTAGCCAAATAAAAAGAAACATTTACACGTTAATATTTAATAACAGTTGGTTGTTGTACAGCAGATTGATTAAAAAAATAAGCAGAAAGAGTCATGAGTTTCCTGGTAATTACACTGATGAAAATGAAGGCTGGAAGATTACCCATAGCCAAGAACCCATGTCCTACTAAGCCTTCTGGCATTGCAGTATCTTTCAAAAGGAAACAGTAAGCAGTCCAACCTGAAGGTTGCCTTTTATGCTGTCCAACTCCTTTGAAGTCTTGGAGAGCTGGTGCAGGATGCTGCTTCGTTCACTGAAGACTTCCTTTAGCTTCTTCTCCAGCCCATCGTAGCTTTGTCTGTAGAGAGAAAGAGGAAGAGAACATTCCCTATTAAACATCTGCCACCGGCTGAGAGAATTCGTTCTTTATTGGCACCCTTGGGAGAAAAGGTGTTTTAAACTGGATTAAAAGCTCCATCGTTACAGCTAAAGGGTAAAGCAATAGGGGAGAAAACTAATATCTACTCAGCACAGTCCCAGGAAGAATAAAGGAGAGGGAAAAAAACGTCCCTTCCTTTCAATCAGCCAATTTAGCGAGGGCTCGTTTTACAGAGATAGGTCTTTTGACCAGAGGTATGCCCCTTCATATTCACTCAAATATTCATGTAGTCCATCCAATTATTAAAGAGAAAAACCATACAGGGCACATTTGTCAATCCTATTTCCCCCTTTTGCAGAACTGAACTCATTTTGAAAGGCCTGCAGGGACGTTGTTTTTTTTTTTGTTTCTAATCTTCAGAGAGCCAAGTATCACTTCATATCATGTTTGCATGAACTCTTTATGGTAATTATATAGATTTTTCTTTCTCTTGAAGGACATCCTGTAATCCCTAGTGAGTGATGTACTGCAAAACTTGGCACAAAGAACCTCAGGGCATAAAGATAACATTTCAAGAGACTTGCTGTGCCATGAGTGAACAGGGAGAAGGCATGAAAGGTCAGGAGTTGGCTAAAATATGACCCGACACATTTGGCATTTTGTGGCCCCATTTTCTTTTTATCCTTTTAATTGACACCATCAGAGATAAAAGCGTTGCTAGTCACCATATGTTCCCTTTCACTGCCGGGCATTAATGTAAAAAGTGAAAAATAAATTTTTCGTTAAATCTGACATCCTTTTACTTTTTACTTTTTCCGTTTACTGACTCAAGGACAGCAACAATCCCGCTGGGAGGTGTTTTCATCTGAATGTTACCGTGCTAATAAAAGAGCCTCGTGGCTATAAATTTCCCCTAAAGCCCATCAATTTGATTACTTTGAAGACCCCCCTTGAGTCTTCTTATTGTAATTGTGTGTATTCGCAGAGTAGACCCCATCCACTCTCCTCTTCTGCAGAAAGCAGGCATGGAAAATGAAGGTCATGCACACGTGTCACAGTGTGTTCATAGATCTGGGAACAAGTAATTTAAGCAGGAGCTATTTGTGTTCATCAGCAGAGAGATTGTTAAGAAAAATAGCTTAACCTCGCAGTTAACCCCAAGGTTTTTTCCACTGCTCATGTTACAGTACTATGTAACTGACAAAATAAACATGAACAGACTTGAAGAGAGAGTAACCCAATTTCACATTTCTTCATGCTATTATACAATTATTCATTTCAAATTAGGAAATGATAATTGCAATAGAACAGGTGGAAAATAATAAAAACAATTTTTCAGACAATTCTTTACAACCAGCATCTACCAGCATCCTTGATTCTTAAAAACATGTATCCTGCCTCGGTTGCCAAACGGTAGGAAAATGATTGCATGCTGTGCTCATAGTGGATTAATGTTGGATCTTTGTAAATAATATAACAAAGAGAACAGTCCAGACCTGCTCTCTGAATTGGTACTATACAAATAAAGATTGATTGATGATTTTTTAGTAAATTGGTCTTAAAAAACTGTGGAGAACCTTATCTAACAGAGAGAATACAAAAACATCCACAGGGGTTACAACATAACAACACAGAATTTCTAACAAAGATGTCGGAGTGCACAACACATTTACTCAATTGACTCATTTACTTGAGAATCTTTTTCAAATCAGGTATCAAAAATAGACATTACCATATACTTTCATACCAGAAACTTAGCTCATACTGATAGATACCATCATATAGGTCTACTATTTGGTCAAACATTTATGGTCTTATAAACACAGGTTGTCATCGAGATATTCACGTTGTTCTTCATAATTATTTTCTCAAAAGATCAAAAGCATTCTCTCTGCTTACTTGCTTGTGTAATCATAAACTCCAGATGACAGAAACAGCTTTAAGCAAAGAATATACACTTGATAGAGCTGAATAATTCCTCGCCTAATACTTTCAGGTAGTCACAAATCTTTCACTGACGTCCCATTAACATGAATCACTTTTTAAAGAAGGATCTCGTTAACCATCCCTCCCTTCTTACTGTACATACATTTTTTTTTTTTTTTAAAACGACATGCCCATGAATGGAGCCGAGTTGTACCACATTATTCTTCATCCATGGCTTTGTTTCAGCCTGGGCCGCCTTCCAAAAAACCCTGCACACCCCATGTCATAGATGCCAGCAGCAGATCATACAAAATAACACATAAATCACAAAAAAAAGCAACACCTGGGAAATAAATAAATAACACGGCATACTGAATCCCACACATGACTTGCCACCATATGGCATTGGCAGGGAAATTTACTGCAGGTTCATGCAACGGTGGAAGATGAGGTGAGAGATTCCTCCCTGTCTGCCGTATTATTCATCACCAAGTGGAACAGGCCCCTGGGTATCTGTGGAATGAATAAGACCCATAATTTGAAGCCCACTGACACAGAAACATGTACATCACTGGGTTCATCGATAAAATCTGCGCTTTTTTCTGCCAAATCTACCATTATCCACATGCACATTACAACAAACAAGTGGTAGCAGCTGCACGATTACACCATGACCTCCTAAGGGCCGCAGTGTTCTATTTGCGTCCTCCCAAACAAAGATGTCCATTTTTCGGTGCAGAGAAGTGAATTACTGAGGACCAGAATGCCTAACAAAAAGGCTTATGATCAGAAATGGCACCACCAGGCACTCTGGTCATAAAGCAGTGGTGATGAGATAATGAAATCTTTCATTTCAGACATCTGCACTTTGAAATCAGTCCCTGACCATCCTCATGAAACTCATGAAACTCCCTGGACCCAGGGGGAGGCATCATTTATTGGATCCGATTAAGAACAAATATTTCTTTAGCCTTGGAGTTACAGTAGGTCTCTCTGAGTTATATGAGTCTGACCCTGCAGTGTGAGATAGAACTGTTGAGGTTAAAGGAAATGTCACTGAACACTACAGTTAACACTCAAGCAGTGGCTCAATAAAAGAAGCCAAGGCTGTGGCAGCAGGCCTCACAGGGAGATCTGCTCATGAGCTCATGGTCCACTGTTGACAAGGGTTAGCCTGTAAACACTGCTCCAGTGTACACATAAGAAAACACAAACTAGTAAGACCTTGACCCTTAAAATAAACTCACTGTTAATACAAGTGAATGTAGCCTTTATAAAGTCAACATTTGTTTTGTGGGCAATTGCACAGTAAATGGACTGTACTTATATATTGCTTTTAGTCTTCTCACCCCGGAGCGCCCCATCAATATTAATTCATCCCACACATGCCAGTGTTAATGCAACTGGTGGAAAGTAGGGATTCAGTGTCTTGCCCTAGGACACTTTGACATGTGGACTGCGGTACCTGGGATTGATGGGGATACTTAATCCATTTCCATTTCAACCACCTAATACATCCAGTAAGTTAAGTTAATAAAGAGTACACAAAATTGTATAATCTTGCTGTTGATACAGTCCTGTAAAGACAAATAGATTGTTGTGCCTTCGCTCTTTTTACAGGAAACTACTACTAACTTTACATCCAAGTTGCTAAAATGTTTTGTGTGAAGTCAAACTATTGAAGGACATATAATGAAGAACAATAAAACACAGCCAGTATGAAGAGCCTGAAGTTAAAAATGCAGTAAAGAAGGCAGTTTTTTTTAATTAACCTGTAATAAAGTAACAGCACAGTGATTTTTATGAAATGCTTAAAGTTGAGACAGATAATATTCAGTCAATTCTCTGTACACCCTTGAGTCAGAATCAAGAGTCCTATCTGAATCACAGTGATACATTTCTACATACATGTACACTCAAAAGCTGACTGTATACTCATTGTGTTGCTTTACCCCTATTTAGTACGTTTGTATTGAATTTAGCAATCACTCATCAATCACACATGTTTTGCTTGTTCTGCTGATACTAAAATAAAAAATAACATCACAAAAAGATGACTCTATATTAATAGCAACAAGTCAAATTTAACACAAGGGCATTCATGATAGTACCCGTTGTCTTCCGCTTAGCAATTAACTCCGATAAAAAAAAAAGATAGAGGAAGCAGGTTGAGTAATGTTATGTCTCCCCCTCTCACACAAACTCCCACAGCTATTTTTGGAAAGTTTGCATGAAACAGTCAGCAGTTCAGAGAAGGGCACAGTAAAGGATTCCCCTGGGCTCAGTGTCTTTGAGCCCCCCCCCCCCGCCCTTAAAACTTATCAATCATTCATCTCACACGTCAGACAATCCAAGGACCGTGACAAACACACCACCAAGAATCTGTCAGTTTTACATAAATGTGTGTCGTCTTGAAAATAAAATAAGTTACTTTCCCACATAAGAATCTTCTTCTCTGGATTCACTGGCTTTAGAGTTGGAGTAGTGAAAAATCCATACTGCTAAACAAATTCACAAAACCAAAAATTTAATTTCCCTTGAGCTACTTTGACAAAAATAAGACCTGTAGCTGCAAACCTAATACCCTTGTGGCAAATTCCCCTTATTACGTTTGGAAGAACCACTGCACTGCTCAGTATCTTTTATGAATAGAATAGAATAGAATAGATGTTTATTGCCATTTGCACAGGTACAGGACAGTACAGGTACATTGTAATTCTTGTGCGTTTCTCCCTGAGTCAGCTTCTACAAAAAAAGTTAAAATTATATATAAAATAGACTAGCATTGTAAGAAAAAAAGAAAGAGTACAACAATGTAAAAATAAATAAGTTGTATTAACAGCTAAGTAAATTAAAATAAACTGTACAGAAGTTATACACTGTATTAAAGCAAAGATATAATACACAAAAATAAAAATAACAAAGGGGAACACTGTACAATGAAATTCAAATATAAACATGTTTTCTTATTGGACCTGAGGTTATTGCACACATATTTGTCACATTATATAATTGCACTGTTTTTTGTTTTTAAGGTTAATATTGCACACTTGTATTGCACTGTGAGGTGGTCAACTGTCCATTTAGTCTGTGAGGTGTGGGGTGAAGTACTTCCTTCCCATGTTAATGTCCTGTGCTACAAGTCTCACGGCAGCAGGGAAAAAGCTGTTGTGGTAGCGGGCCTTGTGGGTGGAGATGCTCTCTGGCCTGTGATGTCGCAGGTTATAGCCCGAGTTCTTTCACCTGAACAGAGCATGAGCTGGGTGCTGTTTGTCCTTGAGGATGCTCTGTGCTTTTCCTCTGCAGCGCTGTGTGTACAGTGTGTCCATGGAGGGGAGGTTGGAGTCAGTGATTCTCTCTGCAGTCTTTATGACCCGTTGAAGCGATTTCCTCTCAGACAGTGTGGTGTTTCCGAACCACACAGTGATTCCACTGGTGAGGATGCTTTCAACGAGTCCTCTGTAGGCCTGGGTGAGGGGCTGACGTTTAAGTCCAGTCTTCTTCAGCAGCCTGATGAAGTAGAGCCGCTGCTGTGCTTTCTTCACTGTTTCAGCAGTGTTTTGGGCCCAGCTCAGGTTTTCCGCGATGTGAAGACCAAGGAACTTGTAGCTGTCAGCCCGCTCCACCACAGTCCCCTTGATGGTGAGAGGCTGCAGAGGGGGGGCTTTCCTCCTGAAGTCCAGAATTAACTCCTTTGTCTTGTCTATGTTCAAAACTAAGTCGTTGTCCTCTCCATAGACAGTGACTTTGTGGACCAGCTCCCTGTAAGAGGACTCATCCCTCCCTCTGATGAGGCCAAGGATGGTCGTGTCGTCTGCATATTTAATGATGATGCTGTTATTGTCCTGGGGGGAGACGCAGTCATATGTGTACAGTGAGAAAAGTTTTTTTCCCATCCTCACCACCTGTGGTCTGTCTATAAGGAAGTCCAGGATCCAGTTGCAGGTGGGTGTCGGTACTCCAAGGTCTGCCAGCTTCCCAATCAGCTTCATTGGCCGAATGGTGTTAAAGGCGGAGCTGTAATCCAAAAAGAGGAGGCGTGCGTACGTGTTATTAGTGTCCAGATGTTCCAGTGTGGAGTGGAGTGCCAGGGCCACCGCGTCGTCCACCGATCTGTTGGTGCGGTAAGCAAACTGTAGGGGGTCTACAGTGTCTGGAATCACAGAGTTGATGGAGTGAAGGACCAGCTTCTCCAGACACTTCATGGCCACCGGCGTGCGTGCCACTGGCCTGAAGTCATTCATTGTGGTTGTATGTGGTTTCTTAGGGACTGTTCAGTGTGTCTGGTAGGGTGGAGTCACAAACTTCGACTCTGTTTGTGTTACTTCTGTAGTTGGAGATGGACTGTATTCCCTGCCACATACTCCTTGTGTTGTTGTCCATGTAGCAGCTTTCATGTTTTTGGGAGTATGTTCTTTTGGCAGCTCTGATGGACTTTTGTAGCTCGTACCGAGCATGCTTGTACTCCACGGTGTCCCCTGACTTGAAAGCTGCACACCGGCTCCTGATCTTCATGCACTGCAGTTCTCTAGGTAGGTAAAATGGTCTGCACTTTACTAATATATGCCGCGTCTTCAGTACACAACTGCGATATTACCGTGTTGTTGGTGCTCCAGGACTTTTTGACAAGAATCGCTGTCCCACCCCCGCGGGTCTTGCCGCAGTCCGCAGCCTTGCGGTCGGCTCTGAAGAGCGTGTAGCCTGCTGGTGTTATGGCTTCATCGGGAGTCCTGTCTCCGAGCCACGTTTCACAGAAACACAGCACAGAGCAGTCCTGAATGTACCTCTGCGTACCCATCCTACTGAGAAGGTCGTCCACTTTATTTCCAAGCGACTGGACGTTGGTGAGAAGTATAACCGGGAGGGTTAGCCTACCCTTGCTAACCAGGTGTCGGAGTCTTCGCTCAGCGCCTCCCCGCCTGCCTCGCCTCCGTGTCGGTCTCGGGGTGCCAAGCGAACCCCCGGCTGCGGCCTGGCCCTGCGTTGTTCCGGAATGAAGGTGTAGCTCCGGGAAGGAGTCGAGCAGTTTGGCGTTAAAATGTCCTTTGTGACTCATCTCACCAAGCTGTATCAGTGTCGCCCAATCATACTTGACACTGGCCCTAACGTACCGCACATTAAACGAAAGAAAAGAAAACAATAACACGAAAACTACGAAAAACTTGACTCGGAGAGCTACGCTATGTCGCCCACAGGGGAGCGCCATCTTGTACGTTTGGAACAACCACTGCACTGCTCAGTATCTTTTATGACGGCGTCAGCAGCAACTAATGTATCCCATACTTACAAAAATACTTATTTGGTAACATTTTAATTTAGTCCAAATGAAGAAGGGAAACATGACAAGGTCAATTCATGGCAAGAAAGTCTCTTCAAAAGTCTGCTTCCCCCTTGAAGTTGACTCAAAGAGCTGCCGGGGAGCCTTGAAGCCTGATGCTCCCCTCTGGGGTTACGTGCTGTCCCCATCATCTTGGTTATCAATTTATGAACCAGACTGAACAAACCCAGAACATGGGACTGGAAACACCATCTCCCTCCAGTTATTAAACCAATTTTGAATCTAAATTGGGCTATTTTGCTGTTATTGGTCTGTAGATGAGTCGAGATTAAAAGAAAATGAGTTTGAAGGTGGAAAATGAAAATCTATACTTAAGAGCCTTTCAAAGATGCAGCAACATGTTGTCACAGTTTTGTGATGTTCTTTTTCAGTATTGACAAATAGATTAGTAAAAAGTATAATAAGCGGCTGTGGCTCAGTTGGTAGAGTCATCCAACCTTTCAACCAAAAGGTCGAGGGCTCGATGTGTCCGTGGGCAAGACACTTAACCCTGCATTGCTCCCGCTGCTTTGGTGGCGGTGTATGACTGGATTAGTGTTGTACTTACTCTCTGATGTACGTCACTTTGGATAAAAGCGTCTGCTATATGAATTGTAACGTTGTAACAAGCGACATTTTAAACATCAATACGGCAGAAGGCAAATATATTCCAACTTAATATCATTGAGCAATGACTTTTCTTTTAAGGGAGAAGTCAAACTGCCTTTGGATGTGTTGTTCTGAGCCCCTTATTCACACTGACCCCTCCCTCTCAAACTGTTAGTCTTGCCACAACTTGGGGAATGAAAGTTGGCCACGGCCACTCAAGGGTTTTGTCTGTAGAGGCCCAATGTCAGAGTTTAATTGCAAAAGTACAACTGAAGTAGAAAAAAGAGATTTTCAGAACCCGAGAAAATACTGGTGTGCTGAAGGATGGTTTTTGGTCTGAGAGACTGGTACTTAAGTGCAACATATTTTGGTTTAAAAGTTGCATACCTTTAAATATAGTTTGAGGGTACATTGTTTTTCAAAGGTACCATAACAGGTGATACATGTATGAACCCATCTGGTCATGGAAGATGATCGTTCAATTATGAGTCAGATTTTGCTCAATGTTTTCTACCTTTATGTGGTTCTTGAGGTAGAAACCTATTCTTTTCATCCAGCTGTCACAAAGTGCATTCTCATGGTGGCCTAATGTTAAGGTTCTCAAATAGTATGACAGAGTCAGTTTAGACCTGCTCAACATGTAAAGTGTCTAACATAGAGTAGACAGAGATATGATTCAAAATATTGTGTCAGTATTCATTTAAGATCCAGTGACCATTGTTTCCAACACTAGAAAATGAGCATACCCTCTAAAAAGTGAGTTGTAGCGCCAGTGTTAAGCAACATCACACCACACAATGTCCCTGATTGAAGGATCAGAGTTAAATATTCAATATTTTAAAAGGCTACAGCCACAGAAACCAACAGCTACAGAGTATAAAAGGCGTTTATTTGCCGTCATGCAGATTACGGGCAGACAGCGCTTTATGTGGTTCTTCCAATTTCAGGCTGGATTAATTATGCCATTAGGAGGGGGGAAATAAATATTTATAATAAGGGGGACAGCCCAAGGCCTGTCAGCAGTTAATATATTCCTCCAGCAGAGCATGACCACCATCCAACATCTGCAACCTAAGTCAGCCATGTTTACCAACTGTTGTCTCAACATGGCAGGCAGCAGGGGATATTAATTGCATGGATGTCAGGGGACGTCTGGCATTAAATCTTTAATTGTTAAGTGGTGGGGGGATGGGAGGAAATAATTGTTGGAGAGGAAACCAATTCTGCTTTGTCAACAAAGGTCAAATTGATAAATGGCATGCAAAGGATATTAAATATGTTTACCCTGATATATACAATTAATTTCACAAACTACGTCACAAACTAAAAAAGTACATGCTATTTGTACAATGAAGTCTTTAATGTTGCGTTTAAGTGTGGTAACTTAAACTCTCAGAGCGGTCTTTCGTTTTGCATTTTGTTTAATATTTTCTTTCATCGCGGTGCCAGTTTTATCAGAAAGAAAATTGGTATTATTATTTGGCTTTCTTGTAATTCATCCTTCTGGGTGTAGACTAAATGTGCCTTGGTGACTTTCCTCGTGAAGTAAAGTGATTTTTTTTGTTTTTGCGGAAACAGTATTATATCACAGTATTACAGTATGAAATTGCACATGTGAATGAATAGTCACACACTACGACTCCCTTCCCCCTCTCAAACAGGCCTGCCATGTGATACTCAACTCATTTCATAGATGCTTTTCTAATCACTATGATCAGTTCTCAGTTTGTTGTCGTTTGTTACTGAAGCTGTGTGGGTTTAAGTTTTGGTTCTCTTCTGCAGTTGTGTTAATATGATGCTGAAGACACCACATATCCCAATATGGCTCTTTCATAAAAAAAATGGCAAAAAGCCAAGTCATGGCATAACGTGATACCACTGATGGTATGGATACAAGTTTACCGCCCACAACTCAGGTAAGAAACACTCTAAATTGAGTACATTTTGCCTAAAATTGTCTGTAGGTAAAGGATGTAATGTGGTTTGACGAGTGTGGCTAAGGATAGCAGCGCTATCACCGCGAGCGTTCTGTCCCACCTGCAGGTTGACGTCTACATGTCGTTGCATAATGTGCTTACAGTTCTTCAGGTCAATACATTGGTATAATTAAACACAACCTACACACATTTTTATCAAGATACTGCCAAAATGCGCTGCTCCTACAAATGCTATCCAGTCACTGTACTTGTTTACATCAGGATAATAGAGCTGGGAAAGCAGTCCCATTAACTTGAGCTATAGCCTGCTACAGCCCAGATATTTGACAACTAGTATATGGCTACAACACCAACATTTAACAGCCAGTCTATGGTTACAGCCTCAATATTTTGCAACCAGTATTTGACTGCAGCCCAGAGGTTTGACAGCCAATCTATGGCTACAGCCTTTGCTGAGGACAGGTGGCTGCGTTGCAGTTTGATCAAACATTTGACAGGCATCAAGGTACAATGTATACAAGTATTTATAATTAGTTTTCTAGAAATTCTGGTGCTGACTAGCGAGGGTGAAGATGTTTCCCATCTCTAGTGTAACTACATCAAAGATAATATTTATTTTCTTGCAGCATCCAAAACTCTCCGAAAAACTTCTCAAATTATCTCCCAGCTTGCAGTGGTATATTTTTCAGAGGGAATTTTGGGGTATTTATGGACACTGGTGGGCATGATAACAAAAAAAGGACTTGTAACGGGGCTTATTTTCTTTCATGTGTTTCAGGCTGCATGCCATGATTATGGGTAATTGTGTGTTTTAACCTGATCATCACACTATGGGATGCCCCCCTGGGTATAATTACCAAATTGTGTTGGTAAACAAAATTGATTCACTTAAAGATGCAGAAATTTTAAATATAATTTCACTGAGTAAAAATGTTCATATATCCTGATAAAGCTGAGTTGCACAAAAAAATGCATTCCCAAAACGATGTAAATGTCAATCTAATCACATAACTCAAAATAATTATTTGAAAATAATTATTATCCAACAAGAAGTGCCAGGATACATCCATTAGAGAATCATTAAATGTAAATCCATTTGCATTCAAGTATTTTATCCTTTAGATTGATGAAATTAAAGTGTAAACCAATTTTACACATGAGCAATAAATGCAGAGGTTGTGCATATTTCACCCTTTGTGGAATTGAAGCGTGCAAAAAAGTAATGAATTTCTTGTCTTCAGATGTGTTTGTGTGTGTGTGTGTGTGTGTGTGTGTGTGTGTGTGTGTGTGTGTGTGTGTGTGTGTGTGCCCATTTAAAGAGCACAGGAAGAAATGTGACCTCTGGTTAATCATTGTAACTGTCCAGTAAGCGTCTAATATAACTAATGTAACTTTTTGTTCTCTTTTTTTTTTCAGCTGTACTTGAGCTGTTCATATATAATTACAATGGCAGTGAATTGTGATAAAAAAATGATATAAGCTCTCTCCATGTTCTCACCCTTGAAGAATGGGTCCTTCATTTCCTCATTTGTTCATCACTTAAGTTATGTCATTTTCAACCGAGAGGGGTTTAAGGCATTGAAATAGAAATAGTTAGCATATTAGATGAATAATTCAATGATTACTCTGAGGCATTTTCATGCATAAGTAGATGCCAATTACTTTCCCTCGACATTTTAACACTTTATCATGCTCTGCGTGTACTTGGGAACAATATTGCTTCTCGACAGATAGGCACTTTACAGCAAAATGAAGTGCAATTGTCATAGAGTTCACATAAATGACACGAAACGCTCAGCAGAAATGAGAAATCTCACAGCAAAAAAAAGCAAATAAAACTCCTAAAAAACACAAGAAAACATGTCCACCCACTGACAGACCGAGTGTACAGTAATGCTCATTCACAACTGTATAACCTCAAATTTGGAGTTTCCAAAAAAATAAAAAAATAACTCTCACTCTCATGCTCACGGTGCCTTGAGCCATATGGGGAAAAAAAGAAGGGTAAATCCCCAGTGTATTTCTCTATTTTCTGCCTCAGCTGAGCTCATCAGACAATCCACTTTGCTCCCACCGTTGTCATGTCGAATCCAAATCATTTCCACTGTGACATGATACCCTTTCAATCAGTCTACCAGCGTGCCTGCAAGAGCTGCATTTGATTTAGAATTAACCAGGTCAAAGAAAAAAAACCTTTACACATTCACACAGCATGTATTTTCTATACATTCCTGCTTTATTTTACATAATAAATATGTTTGGCACCACAGAGATGCTGATGCTCACTTAATGTGTCATTCTACAGCTTGATGGAAGATGTTGACTCATCCTTCTTCCTATGGCACAATCTCTCATCTCTGGCCTCAATCACACAGATTAGGGCTTTTAAGGCGTCCCAGGAACCCTTGTGTGGTTGCCAGCTTCAATTAAATCCGGGATTTGAGTGTATGTAATGCAATCCTGCCTTTCTGTGCTTTTTAAAGCTGTGCAAAGCAGTGTTTCCAGCCTCGGTAATTGTTGTGCTATAATCAAGCCGAATTGAGCCGGGACCTTTTTTTTGTATTTCCTCTGAAAACGATGTCGGCCAGATAGCAATGCTTGGTGCTACTGCGAACAATTAAGTGATCCTTTTTCATGGAAGTGAACCTTTTCCTTAGAGACATTTTATGACATCATCTCATCCAGCTTTGTTTCCAATGTAGTCTAAACACTAAGAAGTAGGTTGTTCACATCGGAGGGAACATCCTCAGGACAACGACTCTACAACTTCAGCTGACTGTTAGTAGAGCCACAGCTAACTGAAACTTCAGGGCCCATCACAGGAATCAGTCAAAATACCACAAAACTCCACAAATCTGGACCAATACATATGTGAACATATACCTGATATCATGCAGATCCTCTAAAATAACTATGTATCATTTATTTGTTGGGTTAATAATTTATGGAGAGTATGTGCTATCCTAAGATGGGTTTCACCCAGTTTAAGGTGTGTAAAGTTCTGCTTTATGTAGTATGTGGCAGGATAAATTAGGATTAGAAAATGAAAGAAAAAGTTAGGATCACAAAATTATGAATTTCTAACTAAGCTGGGATTTTTAAGGCTGTGCTGTCCAACCTTTTTTATCTCATGACCCTACTTTGACTTCACAGAACTCTGGCGACCCCAGACATCCAAAACACGAACAGCTTTTTGCTTGAAATTAATCTGTGGGTTTTGTACTGTGTTGCAAGTAAACATTCATCTTATTCTAATCTCATCTAATGCACTTTAATTTATGTCAATACTGTCCATTTACGACTCTGTTCTTGCACATTTACATTTAATCTTCCATATTTAGTCTTACTATTTAAGACGAGTAATGCTTAGTTAAATCCTGGTTGTATATATTCACATTCTTAGTTTTGATATTTTTAGTACTTATTTACTTTGTATTTAATATGATATTATGTTTAGGTTTGCTAACATTGTGTTTTTTTTTACTAATATTGTGTGTTGGATAACCTGCTGCTGTAACGCACAATTTCCCAGTTTGGGATCAATAAAGTAATTCTATTCTATTCTGTTCTATTCATCTCTTGTATGTGTTTTTGTTTGTTTTGTGGACAGAGAAAGAAAAGCTGGGAGGACATTCCTGCACAATGGATGACAGACAGAGACTTACTAAGGGCCACAGTAGCATGTGGGTAGGGACTCTAAGGTTGGGGAAAGCCTGATGTAAACACATTTTCAATCTGAAACCTTGAGCAGCTGATGGTCAACATGGATTTGTTAGGTTACCTCGCTGGAAATTGGTCAGCAGAAGTGCTTATTGGAGGATTTAGACCACAGGATGTCACAAAGCACTTCTTGGAATACCTCTGTGTGTGATCATACTTAATGAAAGCAACACAGAGCCACTGTGTGTGTGTGTGTGTGTGTGTGTGTGTGTGTGTGTGTATGTGTGTGTGGGGGGGGGGGGTTCACTATAAAACCAACATTTCATCCAAACGCTGTCAACAAAATAGCGCCGAATGTCCATCACTATCTCCAGAATCCCAAGATGACATCTTTGTCCAGCTGTTATAACACCAATACCAATACCAGTATCAGTAGACTCAGATACAATCTAAAATGCAGTGTTGTGTTAATGTGGTGAATAGGCCCTTCAATACACTGATTCTAACATCATGTAATAAAATTGAACAACACCAGTGCAGTGCTAGCAAAGACTATGAATTCAGTCAAACCTAAAATGTGTTATTATACTCTGAAATACTGAGAATATGGACAAAAATGGAAAACAAGGGTACACAAGGGGTATTGCCTCTGATACTCAAGTCTTTCAGAATGGATGACATGGTATAAGAGCATTTTGCTTTAAACTTCTTCCGATCTATGACTCATGATCCCAAAACCCAAAGCTATTCTATTTCTAAAAATCCAAGATGAAGAACTGCTGGAACTTGTCAGAAATGAGAAACAGCCCAAACAATCACTCAAAATACCGAACAAGCTTATTGTGTCAGCTCTAGAAATAGATTTAAATAATATAAGCAAAGTTGCTCTTAGTATTGGGCACAGCAGTAAAACTCCACTAGAATACCCTACAGAAACTCAAAATTGTTGTATTGTAAGACATAACAGTAGCTACTGTATAAAGAAAAACGTGTAATACTGGAAAAATAGCAATCATCCACCTGTGCTGATCCATCTGTGCCTCTTTGTCTTCTTTCCCCCCAGCTGACCAATGACTTAGAAGTTAGAATCTGGCAACTTGCAGGCAGATGCATCTGATTCACATCAAGGGCAATCAGTGAAGCTGCTCCACAACTTCACAAGTGTCACTCAGGGAAAACACAAGAGGACGAGTTAAGCCAAGCAGACAGAGGGGAGGGAGGCAGGAGGGAGGGGGGAGTGTGAGGTGGAGAATTTGGAATTGGATGACGGATGTGACTTGATTACTGGTTAACTACCCTGCTGGTGCACCACTCGGGTCTGGATGAGAAAGCCGCTGGTGGCTGGATTATCAATTTGGAGCAGCCAAGTCTCTATTTGAATCTATTGTTTCATTCCAGACAGGCTGACAGTAATAGGGAGTTGGCTATATCTTGCTCTTACTTGCCTCAGTGATTTCCTCCTCACCAGCTCCTTCAAAAAATTCTATTAAGCTTTTCATCAAATGTATTAGTTTGCTAGTTTATGATGCAGCTGCATTCACACCTGCCACACAATTCTGCTTCCTACACAAACCTGCATAAACTGACCCTTTGCAAGTCTTGCAACATGTCACAAGCCGGAGTCTTTTCTCAATACAGAAAGCTAAAAGAGGAGAGTAGAAAAGAACGAGATGACTGACAAGAGGAGATTTTGATCAGCTTGAAATTCACAAATTCAGAGAGGTCCACTTTGGTGAGACTTATTCTAAGAACCATGACCTACAGTCCATTTTCTGATAAAGCTTTTTCAACTGAAATATCTTGAATTTTTTTAAGGTTCACTCAGAGGGATCATAGGAACTTCTGCAAGATAATGAGAAAGCCATCATTTATATTCCAACCAACAAGACATCTTGTGAAATCATGACTGGCATGAACAGTTTAACAAATATGTGGGTGGAGAACGACAAATTCAGTTCATTCAGTGTTGAGTGCTATTTTTTTTACTTTGCAGGCCAGGGTCATTTATCCATTCATCCAGAATCTCATTTCACACATTTGATGAACAGACTCCAGCTAGAGGCCGAGTCCTGCCCAAGGAGAAGGACAGCATCAGCCGTTTCTTTCACAGCCCATACACAGACATATGCTTTGAGGTCAAGTGACAAAACTCTGATAGGGGAAGGAAAAAGTCAGGTGGGGTTGCTATAGAGCAACCACATCTGTGCAGGGCAGAAGCTGAGGTGGATGGATAGGTCAACAAAACATCACATTAAAAAGACCTATTGGAAGGCACACACCTTCGACCTTGACCTGCTTATATGGGGGATCATACCAGGCACAATGAAGTGTGGGCCTAGAACAGCCAAATAGGGAAGCCAAGGGGTGTTAGAGGGGTTGCAGAAACTTTGATTGATTATTTTAAGAGCACTGAGAAGACTGAGACAGAATGAGAACATAGAAAGCCTCCTTGAACAGTCTGGTTTAAACAAAAATGAATGAATGAATACCAAGATTATTCATTGTTGACAGAAAATAAGGAGATATCGTGAGAAGAACTATGTTCAACTATGTACTATGTGCCATTGTCAAAGGCAATGTAAGACAAGAGGAGGGTTCCCGCCGTAGATCATTGCTATATGGGGGTCCTTGGCATGGCAAAGTGTAGAAGCCACTGGCCTCAGTGACATGGACAAAACCATTGTTTGTAGTTAAATTTGGAAAATTAAGAGTTTTAACCTGTTGCTGCTCCTTGTAATGCATTCACTGAAAAAAAGCTTTACTATTTTTGCACTTTTCAATATTCAGTTTCTTTTTTGGTAAATGGTTAATGGACTTCTTCAGCACTTTTCTAGTCTTCTGACTCAAAGCGCTTTTACACCACATGCTCACCCATTCATACACTGATGCAGAGGCTGCTATGTTAAGTGTCCATCAGTATTAACTAATTCACACACATTCATACGTCGCAGACAAAGCAGCGGGAGCAACTTGGGGTTAAGCGTCTTGCCCTAGGACACATCACGCCCCCGACCTTCCGGTTGAAAGATGTCCGACTATATCAACTGAGCCAGAGCAGCCCCCATTTTGTTTCTTGTATTGGGCAGCCTTTGCGGATGTTGAATCATGTCTTCTCCCTATTTTAAGAACACCTGTTACAGTAGTTCCCTGAGAAGTACATTTCGATTGTATACAACTATCAGCAGTCATGTTTTATTATTTACAGGTATGGGGATGATATGGCACAGCTGTTACATTTAGATGCATATAAAATTACGCTTTGCACAAGTGAATGGTAAGCAGAAATGATAGATACACTAGGTTGAATAGTGGAATTTTTGAGGCCACATTATGTAGAACATACAATCCACATTTAAATAGAAAGGCAGTAAATGTAGCAGTAAAAAGTAAATAGTGATTATGGCTCCTGCCCGTGTCTGAGAAAGTACCTCTTCCTGTTCTCTTTTAACGCTATCTCCGTTTGGGCTGTAGAAAACACATTTTATCAGACTCCTTTGGCTCTGTGGTGGAGTGTGAAAGACAAGACCATTTACAGAGGGGGTTACTGCACTTGTAGGATGCATTATGGGAAGTGTAGGGTCCTGTTGTTTTGGTGGAATAAGGTGGACTCAAAGTCTGGTTACCTCTTGTGAGCCCGAGAAGTCTTTCTTTGTAACATATTTCAGAGAGAAGGTGTAAAATATCATTCTATTGCTTCCTGTCAGAGAAAATAACAGATTTCATACTTATAGAAAACTGAGATGTAATGTTTTTTGACACATCGCTCGGCTCTTCAACACATGTTTTGTTTTACTGAGTTGAGAATGAGCCATGGCCTTAAACACCCACATGCATCAAATCCTGGAGGAGGGTTTGTGCTTACAATTATTTGAAAAAAAGAAAACGCGAACATGTTAGAATACAATGTTATAACCTTGTGTCTCTCCCAATAGCCTACAGTACTTCTGCAGGTTGTTCATTCTCATTCCTCCTCTGTTACAAATCGTATTAACTGAGCTGTTTTTTAAGCTCGAGAAAGCCCCGCTGTCTCTGGTGGATTTCTGTTTGGGTATATTGTCTCTGATGTTGTTGCGAGTTTTTCAGCGGGGAAAAAAAAAATAAAAAATTTCCTCAGGCAATGAACCAGCCTACACACAAGTTGCAGGACTGTGATTTTATCAACACTTACAAGCCAAAAGCTTCTGTTTGTCTCACCTCAACAGCAGATCTGACATCGCTTGAGCTGCTAATTGAGTGTTGTGAGTTTCCACAAAGGACGCTCATTTGTGGATTTCTTAAAAATAACATGACATAGCTGGATTTAATTCAACATTTATTAAAGTAAAACTGCATTTTTGAGCTGAAGCTACTTAGACTATTGGAAAAATAAATAAAAAATACTTTATTAATCCCTGAGGGAAATTCTGGTTTACACAGTTATTTTTTTAGAGACATGCTTCTCACACACAGAGGGATCACACATATGCACAAACAGGACCTGTGGACATGTACTAATGGAGAGACGTGAGAGTGGGCTGCTGCAGCAGAGCGGTTGAGCCCATTACGTCGCTTGAACCAGCGACCCTACGGTTACCAACCCAAGTCCCTACAGACTGATCTACTGCCGCCCCTGAACAGCAGCACATCATAAACAGCAAGTGTATGAAGCTACTATTCTACGATAATATATGTGCATAATCCAGTGGAAATTAGCTATAATCACTTTATAACACTAAAATAGACTACCAGATTAGGATTAGAACAGATTACCATTCACATTGCAATGCATATATTGTATAAAATGGTGCTTCTGGATGTATTGAATGGGAACGTAGTGTAAGCAATCAAAAAGCGCCAGTGCTGCTGGAGGATCAGTGTACACAGAATACAACTGTTATCATGGATTTTGAGGTACATCAGATATTCGCTTGCTGGGAAAGAAAATCTATTTCTCAGTGGGATTCCTCGTGGCTTTCTAAGTCGCCATAGTGAGGTATTTCCTGATTAATTACAGAAACGAGAACAAAATAGAAGCAACATATCATAGACTATAAAATATTAAACCATCGGCATAAAATAGCTCTCAGCGTGTCACCTAAACCGTCTCCTGTATATAAAAATGTAAGTATAAAATGTGATCAAGCAGACTTCTGGGTGATGCTGCGGAAGATGACACGGTTTCAGAAGTTTAATGCACAGCTGTGTGCTTCTACTTCTCCGGGGCTCAGGGAGTATAAGTACAGGGGGTTTGGGTTTTGGGGGAAACTATGATGACACCTGTTAACACCAAAGGCTTTTTCATATCAAAGCTCTGCAGTAAAGAGAGCACACATTTTGTTTCATTAATGCATTGATGTAGCCACTGCAGTCAGACAAGCGTTCCCCAGGAGAGCACTCATGTCCTCGAGCTCTAAAGAGATGAGTACAGAATGTTGTAACTACGATTCAGCATCGTATAATACCTAGAATAAAGCATCGCCATAGACAATGATATTGTTTTATTCACGTGACAGTGCACTGTTTTTTTTTTTTTTATGCAAGAGCAGCAGCATGACAGGTTGTACATACAAAAGCCAATTTCACACACACTGCTCTTTTGAACATTTCCTGAGATTTTCTGTGGGGTTGCATGTGTGAATACAAATGTGATTGTAACAGCACCAGTACATGTTGCAATGATGTTTCCACAGAAACAGTCACCATTACTGAAGACCCCTTCAGTACACACTTCATCAGGCCCCTCACCTGAACCTTGTGCGGCACTCTGAGTTGCGAGAGCACCTCTGTCACTGACAATCTCCCACTGTGAGGGACATCTGATTGTCATGATTGTGTAGAAATTGTCAGGAGTTCTTGTGTGAGAGGGGCTTGGGTCTCAAAATGACCACAAACCACAAACAGGCAGTGTAATGATGGACAGGGGGAGGCAGGCCAGCACAACTCCTCCTGGATAGCTACTCTCACACCCTGCTTCAGTGAGGACTATCAGTGAAGACCTTTGATTCAGATGATGGTAACATTACTTTTCAATTTATTAAGTTACCATCTGCTCTGCTGTAGCTATGGATAAGGGTATTGTTGTCCAGTGGCTAAACCATCATTCTTACTAGTTGACTGGTAAAAAACCTCTAAGGCCCTGGCAGGGTCTACGCCATCAGAAACGCTGTTTACCTATAACTTCCATGGTGATAAAGAAAAAAAATACTTAGCCCATGCTTCTGTGCCTTCAACAGAATCTAATTTGTATTGGAAGAACACAATGTTCACAACACAACCTCTGCTTCCTTCAAATGTGTGTGACTATTAAACTGCCTGGTGCTGATTATGTACACAGTGTTGCTTTTAAAAAAGGCTCCCGGGAGTCTGCACAGTCTAAAGCGTCTCATTAAAGTGCTGACCAGGACAGGCTTTTGTCTGATGAGTGCGATGACAGACGTGCTGATAAAGGCATTCAGGTCAGAGGGACAACCTTGATGTAAGCATGTAAACAACCACAAATCACCTCAACCTTCAACAAAAGCAATTTTCCAGGGACCAGAGCCATCAGTCATTTAGGTGAAAGCAGGTTTTGTTGTAATGCAAAAACACAAACATTACCGAATCAGTCTTCTAATTCAAGCCATGCACAAGAAACTTCCATCAAAAGTGACAAACTGGCAATGAAAATGAGACGCATTAAATGTGTTGATGAATTACAGGGAATGGGCAAAGATTCTCCACTTAGGCTGAATGGATTTTCTATCAAGTTTATAATTACACTTATTAGCATATTAAGTACAAAAATCAGCTCTAATCTGCAGGTCATTTGCATTGCTTTTCATGAACTATAGGCCGCGTTAAACTGCAGTAAAACAGAAATTATCCAACGTGTCTACAAACAAGACCGATCAGTCGAAGGACTGAAATGAACCGAGGTTAATGGAGGTCTCCGCCCTCAGTTGATAAGAAAGAATATGGGCATCTGTGGCCTTGCTCAAGAGTGAAAGGAAGAAAAATATGATTTTATTCTGGCCATACTAAGATAATTATCCATGCTTCATATCTGATATGTTCCTTCATAAGACAGCTATTAGACACCAAAATGACAGCAATTAGGTTGTTTAAAAGCCACTAGTAGTCAGAGCTGAAAGCTCATTGCTGAATACAGGGAAACATGAAAAAGAAGAAAATGAGGCTTATCCACATTGATTATTTTAAGAGCAGACTGAGAAGGAATAAGAACATAGAAAAATGAAAAACATGCCTCTTCCTTCTTTAACGATCTGGCTTAAAACAAAATCATTTGAGGATGAGTTCAAACAGCATATCATAGAGCTACTTAATTTTATTTTTAGATGACATCCAGAAGAAATACTGAATACAGAGAATTACATTGACCCAAATATTGTCACTAAATATATACAGGCTCACAATTTATTCAAATAATTCATACAAATCTATTGGAAGGTTTCTGGTCCTTCCTACTGTTGTAATGGAAGTTTGTATCTCTGAAAAGAGAAGACTTCCAGAAAATCTAATGAAATACTTGTGAAGCGCACCTTTGTGATGCTGCTTTTGTTAGTCAGAAAGAGTAACGATTCCTACTTTGAAATAGAAACCAAATGCTTTCAGGTAGACAGCTTTTAGCTAGTTTCTTCAGCACAAAGCACTTTCCTCACTGCTTTTGTATTCCATAACTCAGTTCCTGTTCATTGTGCTATTTCAGAGGAAACCGTCGATCAAACCATTTTTTTTTTCCCGTCTTCTTCTGTGCTCTCAGGTAGCTGGCCTCTCATGCTTTGCCATCTGTTAACATGCTTAATGTGCTGGATTCTCTTCCAGCTTGACCCTGTCTCTAAACACATTTCTGCATCGAGAAAGCATCCATCTCTTTGTGTTGTTCTCTGCTGGCTCAGTATCTTTTCCACTTGAGTAAAGCTGCTATGGAAGTTTTCTCGGAAGAATAAACTACTACTTGATTATTTTTGTTGGGGGGAAGCCACTTTGCCCTGAGGCAGCCCATTTGAAATGGGTTCATCATTCATTTCTCAGATCTCCTGCAAAAAGCCCATCTTGTCCATGAATATTAATAGCGTAAAAAAATAGTCATATCTTGCAGCTAAGCGCTAATGAAAATGCAATTTCAGTGTCCATTTGCATAACAGTGAGGTAGGATATGGGCCTCATGTGCTGTCTAACTGGGCATGAAACAGGATTAGACAGATTTATTTCTAAATGGAAAGATTATGGTCACACTTATTTGCTGGATTAGATTTTACAGTATAAACCCACACATTGTGTATGATTACTTGAGGTGTTTTAATCTTCACTTGCTGATTGATAGTACACACTATTTGAACCTCATGTTTTCACAACTTAACCTTAATACGGTATGCACTAAAGTCCAAGTTTTATTCAAGTGTTTCTCTTTTTCTTCCAAACTAAGCCTAAACCATAAATTGTGCACAAATTTGGAAAGGGGCCAGTGGTGATTCTAGAGTCTGTTGGGGCCCCAGGCAAAAATCAATTGAGGCGCTCTCCAGCCAACATGTTTGCCAGTGTCCCAACGCATATTCCTCTTCGTCTTTTTTTCCCCGTTTCTTTTTCTCTTCTTAGAATAATTAATAATCTCCAATTTTCTCTTTTTACTTTTATTTATAAACTTTGGTATTCATAGCATTAATGTCTGCGATGCTAAGCAGGGCAACGAGAGTGCGTGCTGTCAGATGGGGCCACTTTCTGTGGTTTAAAGTTTGTCAGCCCTCAGGGCCCCCCCCCTGCTGGTCTGGGGCCCCAAGCAGTTGACTGCCTTGCCTGTTGACAAGCAGCACCTCTGAAAGGGGCGAAGGTAGAGTTGCAATGTGAGGTCCCTTCTTCACTGTGTTGGCGGATCATTCACACAAACCGCTTGCTATGGACAGTAATGAATTCAAGAATTTAAATCCTGTCCGGTTCCTTTGCTGCATGTCATGGCCTCTGTCTCCCATCTTATTGTGCCTCTTCTCTGTGAACTGTATAATAGAGCAAAACCGCCATAAAAATGGTCTTTAAAGAGGCATTTAACTGGAAATGTTAGAGGGTTCTGCGGCCATGAATCTCCTCTACTCGAGACCTTTTACCGCATGTCTACTTTTGTGGTGGTATTGCACAGCTGCATGTAGATGTTCTTCAACGATGGAAGTGTTTCAAAACTCACATAATAACACTTTCATAACTTATACAAAGAAAGCATCTCCTTTGTCAATCTCATCAGGTTCTATAAACAGAGAAAAGATGGGTCAATAGGTGCATACACTTGGGCTCAGTATCTCCTTAATGTCCTCAGCACACACCAGATCAAAAAGAAAGCAACTTCCTTTTCACTTCAAGGAGAGGGTGAAAACATTCAGGCGACCCTTTAATTTCTCATCGCTTTTATAATGTCAGCCCTGGAAGTAAAGTGCAACCTTGCCTATACGCTGTATAGTGGCACTGCTGAAAGTTTACATTATGTGGCTCTTTATTTCACCTTAGAGAATGTCTTTGCACTAAATCTAAAACAGGCCAAGAGGACTAACTTTACTTTATATCCACTTATGGAGCTAAATAAATTAGTCTATTGTAACATTTCTTTCGAATTTAATAAACAATATTGGACAGAATCATCAAATACTAAAAAGTGAAAGAAGAAATAATACCAAAAGTTTGCCAACTCTTTCCAATATGTCTGGATTCATTTAGACAGGGAAAAACTGTTTTGTGAAGGTTACTCAAAAATGGCCCAATAACCTTCAAATTGACAGCAGAGTCTTCTCTTGATTTATTCCCGCCATAAATGTTTTCTGATGAGTCTGTGGTCTCATTTTCAAATGTTCTTCAATACAGGATGATGTGTATCACATGAGTTATGGTCCTATGTTAAGTAAAACTGACAGTTAAGTATGGTTTGCTTTAGGGCATGGCTACTTGTGGTTGACAAGTCATCATAATGGTGATATGTAATTCAGCATAGTGATGTAATAAAGTGTATCTACCTTTGGATTTCTAAACTTTACAATCTCCCTTATTTTAATGAATTACAGTAAAATAAAGTACCAAAGGACTGTCTAAATTGCACAAATACTGTACTTTGCAACATATTTGTACAATTTTTTTTTTTTAGTAGAACTGTACCGAACCCTAAAATGGCGAATGGTAAATAGACTTGAACTTTTTTTATTACTTTTCTAGTCTTCTGACTACTTAAAGTGCTCTTTACACCACAGGTCATATCCTACACATTCACACACTGGTGGCAAGTGTCCATTAGTATTAGCTAATCCCATTCATACACATTTATACGCCACCAACGAAGCAACGGGAGCCACTCGGGGTTAAGTGTCTTGCACAAGGACACAACGGACATGTTGCTGCAGGAGCTGGGGATCAAACTCCCAACCTTCCGGTTTAGAGACAACCATCTTCCACTGAGCCACAGCCTTAATAGCTGGTATTGTGACAACCCTTATCCACCTTTTTTCCCAAATATGGTCATTTCTTTAGCTCCAAATAACCAGGATGGCGCCAAAATCCCAAACTGTGGACTCCTCAAGTGGTTCCACTAAGCAATGGTTGAAATCATGGTGGCTACATAAACTTCTATGTGGAGTCTATGCTTAAAAGTAAAATGGATTAACTCAAAGGGTTCTTCTTTGCACATTATTTATGTTGCTCTTCTGTTTCTCTGTGGTGGTGGTAGTGCAGTTTCTCAGATATGAATTAACATTTTAGTCTTGGGAGTAAATAAAGAACAATAACTGTCAAGAGCAAAATGGCTTTAGCCATGCTGCATTTTGCTTACCACAAACTCCTGTTGCATTTGTTGGAGAGCTTGCCATTTGTATTGTCAGGCAGTTTCTCACATTTTGCCCCCTCCAGATCCTCATTCTGCTGGATGTTTACCATACATTTAACCATGCACACAGAGTGAAAGCTAAAACAACTTCTATGCAAAGATCTTTCTAAATGTTTCTACATCTGTACCAACATGTTCATATTCGGTATCAGTCTTGGTGTTGACTGAGTCTGGCCTGTTTCAACACTGGGTGCTGTCACTGACTTGTTCTAAGCTTATCCATGCTCTTCACTGACATTAATTAGCTCAGCATGGATTGGCACTAGCTAATCCGTTGCACTTGGATTGCTAACACAAGTTCAGAGGAGAACATGAAAGGCTCATGAGAGGCTGTTTGTTTGAGGCACTATACGACCTCTTTTTATCAAACAGCAGGCGGTGTTGAATAAACAGGTTCACTGCACTCGTTTTCATGACTAATCCCAAGAGAAGATTCTCTTATTTGTAAGGAAACAATGTGACAGAAGAACATTTATTTTGACATTGAAGCAAGTGTTCTGTTGTGCATGAGTATCATATGAGATTGATTTCAGCTCACATCATAGACTGCACAGTAGAAAATAAATGAACTAGCTACAGAGGGGTCTCCCATTGGTTTGTGAACCCCCATTTGAAGCCTTCAGTTTGATGTTTTGGCCTTGGATATCTTGGTTACTATGAACCAGATGTGACCAAACTATGAATGCCACAAAAACACAGTACTTTGTAAACAAATTAAATCTAAGCTGGGACATTTATTGGGGAAATTAAGCATTAACAGAGGCGATAAATTAACTATATAGCAGGCTAATTTTCCAATCCTGTTTCATGCAGTTGTATTCTTTTTGCAGTCATAAGTTATCATTCCTCTGGCCATCATAAACATGCAGGATATAGGAACGTCAGTATTTGCTTCACTTTTGAAATCAGAGGCTACATCTACATAGACTTGCATGGCATGGACAGTCTGATTCTAAAAAGTGAAGCCAATGCAAAAGTACCATAAATCTGTTTTCTGTTACAATAATGCTAATATAGTAAACAAGTGCAAGGTCTGCTTTAGGGCAATCACTACTCTTAAAATACATGCCAACATGTCATCAAGCTGTCAATAAGGAAAGAGGCAAGTCCATCATTTTATCAACAAATGGTCACTTGTCAAAAAAACAAAATTACCAAAATGCCACATTTAAGGATTCAACGCAGTGAAGATGGCTCGGTCTGCTTGTTTTAATACACTTGATGTTGGCTTCCTTACTCAAAGTTCTTAATATAGTAAGTGTTGGATTTACCAATTTTTAAATGGTAAGTTCCTTTAACTAAAACATGACATTGTGTTTTTCTAGTCTCATTTAGTCATAATGAACTTCATCAAGTTGTCTTCTTCAATGAACACATGCCTGATGATCTTTTTTTAAATATTAGGATTAAACTATTAAGGTTTTCAGGAATTACTATAACAAAGACTTGGTTAACCTACAACCATACAGTATACTTACTTTCCCCTCAGTGTATTAAACAAGCAGTTGGTTGTAAGTTTTTAGTTACAACACTACTCAGAATGACTGGGTTAAAATGAACCTAGTATTGCGTTAATATAGCACTTATATAAGACCAATACCCCATATCCATTTGCAGGACACCACCCACCACAGGAGGGTTTTTTTGTTCCATTAATCCAACACTAATGTAAAAGCAACACCAACACTGTGTGAAAACAGTCCATTACCACTGTGTCCAGTTTACGCATTTATGTTCTACTGACTCACACTTGGTCATTTTTAGGACCTTTTTGTGCGCGTGTGTGGAACTCTTTCTCCAGTACAAAAGGTGTAGCAACAGTTTCTGAACTCGAACGTCATTTTTATCACAAGACTTTATTCAAATCAGCAGCAGTGTATCACTGAATGTCGTATCTCTGACATGACACAGGAAAACAATGAGCACACATGCTGGTTGTAAATCAGTGACAGTGACTTTTATCGCCATTGAATTCCTTGAAATTGTCATCTTTCTTCGGAGAGCCGAACAATGTGCTTCTACAGTGAATAGCTCTAAATGTGACGTATGCCCGCTGAGCCACATTTCTCCTTCCAAATTGGACAAATGGAGGGAGAATTGCATGCCGGGCACGAGAGACAATTTCATCACAGACAAGTCTTTAATGATGTCTCATCTGCATTTTTCAATTTGAACAGCACCAAAAATAGATCCTTGGCCAGACTGTAGAAATGAGTCACATTTAATGGATAGCAGTGAGACAATCACCTATCAGAGGCTTACGTGTCTATTTTACCAATGACTCATTTATATGACCATCAAAATCCAGAGTTACAATTAAACGATCATTTCCTGTTGCACAAAGTAAATACTGCCTGAGAGTGTTTGTGATCACTTATCTTATTTTACTCTGATTCATCTTTTTTATGGAAACAGATTTGTTCATTTTGACAGGCTTTTGTTTCGATGGCAGGGAAGGTGAGAGCTCCTGCATCAATTCAAATGAGTCACAATACAACACAATGGACAATAAAGGGCAGTAATAAATAATCCTGAAAATAAAGATTATCACTCAAGTCCACAAGCAGTTCATTTTAATTACTTAAATGGTCTACAAAAAGTGGATGAATAATCTAATCTAAACCATATAACATTGAACAAATGGACATATTTGTTGGTTTGAGCTCATCATATTTAAGAATGTGCTCCTTTTGTCATTTTTGTATCACTGTAAATTGAACATTTTAGTTTCTTAAAGGGAAAGTTTGGTATGTTTGAAGTGGGGAGCTTGCATCGAAGCAGCTCCTGTGGCTGAAATACTAAGTTACTTAGTTACTTATACAACCCAAGTTAAAAAAAATCCTGAACTGTCCCTTTAAGTGTTGATCTGGCCACATGAAAGATTTGTTGTCATTTTATGCGCTTAAGCATTGTCATACTGTAGGCATCATTCTTGGTACCTCTTAATAAAGACTACAGTATTAATAAACTGTTAAACAATGATTTGCACAAGTATGATTAAAGTTATAATCAACAATCATTAGTTGAATTCCTGAAAAGTAATAATAAATCTTTAATAAAAGTCCAAGTTAACAAACTGTATAAACTGTAAAACATGATGTGAAAGGATGTTACTCAAATTCAAATTGAACTTCCAAGGACTCTGAATGTTGCTGGCACTGTTATCTCTTCTTCTACTACTCCATCTAATTTGCATAGACACACTATATAAATATGTCATGTGCATTTTCAGACACTGTGTGTACACAAAGTGTCACTTTCCCCACGCAGTCTCCTGTCCTGCTGAAAGCTGGGGCAGAGGCTTGGCCCTCCACTTCACATGTTGGCTGAGCCAGTGACAACATGGAGGCTCTTTTGCCACGGCCACGCTGCCAACACCATTAACATTTGGACAAATTCAGCTGGAAGACTGAAGAGGATCATACGCTGATGAAGTGCGACAGATAACGGCTAAAGCTAACACTGCGTCAAAGGTCAAAACGGCTCGTTTGTCGCTCTGGATTTTGAATTCTTTCCTCAACATGGCTCATGCGTTAAGCTCCTAACGGTGTCTCCTCTTCATCCCAAAGGCTGAGCAGGGAGTGGTGGCTTAAGCACATCCCTCCCTCTCTCCCTCCCTCTCTCCCTCCCTCTTGGCCCGTTTGTCTCTTTATGTGAGCGTCAAAGTCTGTAGAATCTCTTATTCTGGTTTCTCAGAGTCCTCAGTTCGTTCGTGACCTTAAAGATTACAGATAAGCCACAAAGATTTAGCTTTAGTTCACCGGTGCTTTCTCCTCTTCATGTGCTGGTTGGTTTTTCATTTAAGATGTAAAAAAAAGACATTTGAAGGAACTTCTAAGTGGGCTGATGTGCAAATGACACATTATAAGCCAATAAATCAATCCTGAGAAATAGGTGTGAAGAATAAAGGGCCGGCTGATGAAGAAAACTGTGATTGGAGGATTAGAAAAAAAAATCCCTCTGGAGGAACAAAAACATCACACATATTCTGGCAGATATGTTTTTGTTGTTAATCTGTTGAGTAATTAAGCATAAATGTGTCATTTTGACCAGATCTCACAATCAGACATAAACAAAGCTTTAATCAGTGCAGGCCTAACAAGCGGCCGTGTCCCCGCCAGGACTCGTTTCCAGAGAAGAAACAGTGTTGAAAGAGTAAAATTCTAGAGCAAAGCAAAGAAAAATACATTTTGTATTTCACTCCGGAGACTTTAAACACACAGACAAGTGTTGCTCTACTTCTGCAGTCAAAAATAAATCAGCCCCACCTTTGAATGTATGCAAATATGTACTAGAACTGAGCCACAGCTGCTGCTATAGGAGTGAACTTAAAAAATAAACAAAAAAACTATTTGGCAAATGTCTGGTAAATTCACTTCATGTTGCAGGATGATAAGAAACTAAATGAATTACGCCTTCAGCAGAACTAAGAGTACATGATGACTTCCAGCTGAGGAGAATCTGCTGCCAAAAAGTGTCGTACATTACCATGCAGACGTCCTTTTGAGATGATTTGAGTGCATGTAGTCTGTAAAATACCTACCAGGTGGGAATGCTAAAAAAGCTTAAAAGTTTGTTTTTTAAACTTTAGAAATATCTTGTAATATTGTTGAGAAATAAGAGTTGAAACATAGAAAATATACTGACAACGCAAACACAAGGCAGGCATCATGGACAGACGCCTCTTGTTGGTTGCAGGACAGAAAATTTGTATTAATTGAATTTGTTAAGCTTGTCATCTTAATTAATGTCCTGTATTAATGGAACAGATGTTAGCGTGTTGTCAATAAGCTTTTCCCCACTGACCGTGCAGACATAATATTCTCCCCGGCTGCAGGCTAAAGTGGTTTGCTTTGTCATTTTGAAATACTTGAATCTCCACATTTAAGCCTATTTGACTGACATGTAAAGAATATGAGTACTTTAACACATTAAACTAAATCTTGGGTAAAATGACTCCAGTAGGTTTGAGGGCCAAACTCAGAGGCTGAATCATACTTTGGGGATTTCATGGAAAACAGTGAATAATTATTATTTTTGGAAAGGATTATAAAACAGTGCCCTAAATCGAATATATGAATTTAAGCTCATATTGTGAAATCTATCACAGATATAAGCATATAGCAGCAGATAATGAGGGGTTAAATGTACATATTTGCCAGAAAAGAATGGAAGCTAGTTCAATTCTGGTATTAAACTTTACATGGATGCAAATACATTTACTTAAATTAGCAATACTAATATATTTAAACTTTAACACTTCTGTGTTGAGTTGAGCAATTTTACATCCAGGTTCAAATTGTAATAGGAATTTCAACAATGGATACTAACGCTCAGCTGCCCAACACCCACATCAACACCCACACAAACCAAGAAATACCTTTCACACAGTCTCCAGTGCAAACAACTGATGATAAAATGGATTTGATTTAAACACAGATTCAACAGATGAAATAACAAAAATGAACAACCAATGAGCCAACATCAGACCGTGTCCTCACATGGCATCACAAATAAACCTGAAGTCGAGACACTTTCTAACTGAGGGCGTCTCAACTCTTCCCCTCTCTGAGCTCAGCCCCGTTGACTTATCTCCACAGAGCGGGACGGGAGCAATAAGTTGCCAGCTCTCCGGCGCCGCAATTTGTAAAGAGGCCTCAGCGGAGAGTGGTAAATAGAAAGATGAGAGAACAAAACAACATTCATGATTAATCCTTGTTTAAAATTACATTGTCAGGTTCAGCTGGTGGGAGTATTTACCAGCAGAGAAACGAGGAAAACACTGAGTAACGAGGAAAAGAGTTAGAAACTGGTGAGTGTCCAAGCCCACATTAAGACTTCAGATGATGCAGTGTTGGGTTCATCCAACTACTAATTGTAGAAAGTTTGTTCCTACACACTGTTCATCCTGTAGTATGAGGAGGATTTGGACCATGAGGAAAGCAGTCAGTAAGGATCAGATGACACAGATCAGATAAACCCCATGAGATGAGGGTTGGCACGCAATACACTGCTCACACACAACAACAGCTACGAATGGGACTAATCGAGTTCATCATTATATTCATGAACAACAAGCCACAAAGACAAAACAACTCAACATACACATTTCCTGTGTCTATTTGCTGTTTGGGGGCATTTGAAAGGAGCTTTCAACATATCTATACTTTCTGTAATCTCATTTTCCATGACTAACAACTAAAGGAGATTCCTTCTTATAAATCATTATTATAGCTCTTCACCAGAGCCACTGACAGCTGTGCATGCAGTCTGTGTATCATCGATGTGTCTCACTATCACGGAAAACGTCACCTGGGTGCTCGAGGTTAGCCGTAACTTACATGAGGTAAAGTGATTGGTTTATTTCCTTTTTGGCTGCACCTCATCTTGGGGCTGGTCAATGCTGAAGCTAAATAGGAGGACAGTGTGTAGAGTGGATATGTACATAATGTTGTAGTGGCTGCAAAGAAATGACAAGCTGTGAAAAGATGGTGAACGTTTCTCTTCAAATGTACTGTCATAGGGTTTGGGTACACCCTAAAGTAAGAAGCCCCCAATACACACCACACACACACACACACACACACACACACACACACACACACACACACACACACACACACACACACACACACACACACACACACACACACACACACACACACACACACACACACACACACACACACACATATTCAATCTACCTTTACACCTTCCTGGAATATAGATCATTTTTTGTTGTTTGAAAAGTTTGTTAAGTTCATTACAAGGTTTATTTAATCTATTTTTGATACATCAGCTAACAGTTGTTGTAAGAGTCACTTGCATAGGGCTTAATCAACTTCCCTTCAAGTATGAAAGTTTTGTTTTTTTAAGATATGAATGAACATGTTAAGTAAATAAGTGAAATTATGGTGGTGAATATTGATCAGTACAGGACTAACACACTTTTGAATCTAGAGAATTCCTGTATATGTTTTAAATGTCAATAAAAAAAAATAAATAAGGAATGCAATGTCTTTTTTTTTGTTGCCAATGTGCAGCTGTAGTGTGTGTGGCGATATATGCAAAGAGTGAGCACCAAAAGAATACTCGCTCTGTGTACTAGTGGCGTCTACATGCTTTTTTACACACCCTCTGCAGCACTGTTGTAGTGTTGGTACAACTTTCAGCAGAGTTTACCTTCCCTCCAATTCAAAGATATCATCCCTGGGTATCTCCTGACATAGTGCAACACTATAACTATTTCCCCCCATAAATTTAAATTCTGTATACCTCACAGCGTGGAAGTGATTATTATTTCATGAGGCCAGGGACTGCTGAGGCACTTTAAAGAGAGTTGGAGAACTGTCATTCCACTAACTGAGTGTAACTGATAGTGGATACTGAATATTTTATTATGACATTCACAAAGAAAAATCTTTTCAGTGTTGATCGACCGATCATGGCCTGAAGCCAATCTGCTTAAATGTACTGTGAGTTTTATTTTTTTTTGTGACTTGTTATGAAACAGACTCAATTAAAAACTGATGCGTCTTCATGACCGACAAAATCAAACCTGACCCTCAGCGAGTAGACATTTCCCCACAGTTATTTTTGTCTGTCTGTCACAGCTGTCACAGCAAGAACACCAAAAACAGCTTTGGTTACATATTCCCCTCACAAAGTTTCCCAGTGTGAAGTACTTTAGACAGTTAGAATAAAGCAAGATACGATTCTGTTTTACCGAATACTTACACATGTATGCAAAGGTCAGTATCAGCAAAGACATAAGACAAACTGCGTCTCCACAATGGCCATGTCAACCCAAAATAAAATGTCCTAATGGTTGCTTTTTAAGCACTAGTGAGGACTTTTTAACTGGTTATGGAACTGGTTAAAATCAATAGTGAGGCCTCTTTATGACCTAGAATAGCAAACAAAGCCATCAGCGACAACAGTGACTATTTCTGCATTTATTGTAATGCCTGAAACCACTGACATGGGGTAGGTGTCACAATGGACAATGTACAGACTTGTTATTTTCCACAGCAATGACTGATATAGTTGACTGTTCAAAGAAAGCAGGATGAAATTATCTTTGTCAGAAAAACCTACTGACAGGGGTTCAAGACAAGGCCATCAAAAACAAAAAACGTATCACTTTGTTTAAAGAGGGCGCCAGAATCACCGCTAACTAGAAGTTTGTCACAGGAGCTTTAAGGTCTTGAAACTCTGTTTCTAATTCCATAAGTTTCTTGTGCTAAACAATAGTTTAATATCACTTATCTAATACCAAAGTGAATATCAGTTGTACAAAATAAATAATTCCAATGCAAAACCAGGTTTTCCAGGGCATCATTGAGGTCAGTCTGTATGCCCCTACCAATCAGTTGAATCCCACTGTTGCATTGTAATGATAGAGGTCACTCTGAGTATGTACTTCCTCCAAATAAGATCCAGTTTGGAGCTTCTTAAGGCCCGTCTCTCCAAGCAGACTGTCATCTCATGTTCATCAAACACAGAGGCTAAAGCATGTCCTGGTAACAGCCCTTTATCTGGAGTTTTTGTGATGAGCCTTATCAGTAGCTATTCGGCCAATTGAGCATGTTGAGGAAGACATTTAGGCTTTTTTCTCTGTTTCTGACTGGAAGCAACCTAATGGGCTCCAAATTGTAACCATGCATTGTAGGCAAAAAAGCTTTTTTACTAAAAGGAAGCTTTTAATCCACCCATTAATGGAGGGAGGCCAGAGAAAGCCATTGATCTGAGTTCAAAACTACCTCTGCAGTGAAGGCCAGAGGAAAAAAATGCTCCTATCTCCGTTTTTATTGTTATTGATGGTTGTTCCACTAACCTTTGAGTGTCCCTGGATTTAAAGGGCACAGGGTATTTATTATAGGGTCAGCACACAGGTTCATGTGGAGGACATCTGCTGCCCACCACAGTGAGTAATACATGTATTTGGCCACCGATGAATCCGTTCAAGAGTTAAAAAATCCAGTACTTGCTTAATGACCTGCTTTGATTTGAAGTTATTGCTGCTTCAAATGCTTCGCTAAAGTTGTGTTTTAATGCATGACAGAACATGACACACGGCAGTATCGTGTGGAGAGGATTCTCAAAGAAAACATCTTTTTCTTTTTTTGTCTTTTTTGAAAAACCTTGTCAGCTCTGATGGACACTCTCCCCAGATGAAAGGTTACGTTGTCTGCATTTGTCGAACTAAGTACATTTTGTTGTTCTGCATCTAATTTGCATGACTATATATACATTCCAGAACCAGTTCACAAGAGACGGTTCAAAAATAAATGAGTTTGCAAAGCTGACAAAAATAGTCTGAAAGCTCTTCTTTACACCACACGCGTGCCAAAGACAATATTGTTCAGACAGCCGCACACTTCCATGGCTAATTCAGAGCACGGCAGGACATGACATGTAATTTGCAACACTTAGTAAACACTGATTTTTACAGAGACACACTAATGAATGCCTGCACAGGTGTTCCTACGTGTTTTATTAATTAAATACAGACATCCCAAGAATGTAGCAGCCTGCTGGAATAAAAAAACAAAAACAAATGACCGGCCCTTTGAGACCGTCTGAGGAAAGGAACCTGTTTCTGTACAAGACAGCACGTCTGCTGGTTTCACTCCAACATGTGTGTCAGGTGGAGCCCGCTGATACATAATTCACATGAACAACCTTGTGGTTGACCTTGTGGTTGACCATCCTCCACCACACAATCACAAACGTCTTGTCCATTTCAGTCTGTGTCCCTCTTACAGACAAGCCTCACAAATCCAATGCTTTTATCTTTGCTTTATTTGACTATTGTCTGTTTTATATGATTCAATACAATACGATACAACACCGTAAGAATAATTAATATACAATACAAAAAAAAGATACAAATTGATACAATACGATAGGATACAAAATGATACGGATACGATACGATACAATCAGAAATTATACAATACAATATGGAACGATACGAAACAATATCAGACAAATCAATAGAGCCCCATTTCCACCAAGTGGTCCAGTTCAGTAAGGTACCCATTTCTTGGCATTCCCACTGTCAAAAGTGGTACCAAAATAAGGGATCTGTACCTTCCTACTTTTTGGGTACCCTTCTGTTCCACCCTAAAGGGTCCCTTCTTACTGTGTACCGTTCTTCTTCTTCGTTGAACTTAATTAATAGCGGGCTACACTGTGTTGGGCAGCTGTGATGTCACACTATTACATAGCTGACCCGGCTATTTCCATCTGGCTTACACCCGCTTACTAAATAAGGGTACGTTTGGCTGTGGAAACGCAAGCAAGATCAGGGTTTACTGTACCGAACTGTATCAAACCGTACTGAACCAGACCGGACCGCTTGGTGGAAACGGGGCTTAGGTAACACCATTTTGCCCCTTTGGGGAAACTTGTTGTGTTCTCTGTGCTCCACACATTTATTGGCATCAACAGTAGCATCAGTTAATAAAAAAACACAAAGCAACCATTCAAATGTAAACAAAGAAGTCTTTAGTCTAATGAAAACCACAAACAATTCAAATTGCACATTACACATATTGATAAGATCTGCATGAAACGCAACATGAAGACAAAAAAGAAAAGAACAATGACAATATATGCACAACCCATACAGCTGTAACACAGCCCATACAGCATATGAATGCTTTTTAGCACTTTCTATGAATGAAGGTATTTGTTATACTAAACCTATATCTCCTTCAGTGATCTTCTTCCAGAGACTCTACATTTGTGAAAAGGTGCCTCGCGTGTTATCAGTGACAGAAGACGGGATTAGTTAGCGCTGCTCCGAAGCGAGGACCCACTGAAAGAGATCTTAATGACGGACAGTTGGTGTAGCAGGACATTTAGCGGTTAATTTCCAGTGTTGAATTTTGCATGAAATCATGTTTAAATATGTCAGGGGACAGATAGCAAAGCTAATTTCTGCGACAGGCCTTCAATGTGGCACGCTCAGGAGGGCTGAATGTTAATGTGAATGTACAATATCGCCTTTTGTCTTAATTACTAGCAACACAAAAAGGCCAGCCATGCCAAGAAACCTTATTCAAAGAGACAATCAGACAGCTGTAAAAAAAAAAAAAAAAAAAAAAAAAAAAAAACCCTATGTATGTAATGACAAACACCCTTGGTTGGATAAATCGACATAAGTATCTGCACAAACTATAAATATACTTGGAGGGCTGGAAAGGTTGGCCCGCAGCCTCTCGTGCTCACTGGGATGCGTATGATGAACAACATGCATGGAGCTGTGTTCATTTATTATATTAATGGACCACAATGAGGTCTAGACCGTGCAGAGTCGTACATTTGTAACCTCAAGGGAGCTGACAAAAGGGTATGCATATAAACCCAAGGCAAGCTTTTATAAGTCTGCTAGTTCTCCACATGGCTCATGTAAAATGTTTTTCATCTGATTCTTCAAATAAATCTTGAGGCAGAATTTTGCTGTGAGAGTGTTACATCACCCGTTGGCCTTGTTGGCCAAAATTCAACTTTTCCTTACATAAAAAAGTGTTGATATTACAGTTTCTACATAACAATTACTGCTGAGTCTCAGTGTGAGTGCATGCAACAAAAAGCTGGGGGGGGAAAGGAAAAAGTGTGAATCATGATTGATTACATCTGAAAGCATAATGAGGAAGCCAGTGTTGCATTAATCAGGCAGATACCCCTGTCATGTCGCTGTGACCAACCACACTTAAAGAAGCTCTGTGGTCAGCATGTATCTGTACATTAGCATAGAGGGTAGGCCGTAACTACTCCCCATGCATCTGCTCTGAATGTTTAGTCAAAGTTGGGATCTAAAAAGTCACTATGTAATGTTATATGCTCTCACAGTTTTTGATTATAAGTTTTTCCCCAATTTATTTTGGCCCTCCTTACGATCCCCAAAATGTTGATCCTTTAAATCATTTTAGTGGGTGTGTTTATTGTTTTAATCACCCATAAATATTAATAACTGAATCCCCGAATGCCTCCTGAACACACTCACAAACTCATCCAAAGAGACATCAATGTGTCTGAGATGACTCCTTAAGACTCTGACAGAGATGGTGAAGAGATGTTTGAGACAGGAATGACAAGGATGACACTTTTGAGACGTCCAATGAGAGCAATGAATGTCAGTCATAGATATACATTTAGATTTGAATTAGAGGTGGGCGATATGGGAAAAATATATACATACAACATATATATATATATTTTTTGCAAAATCACGATTTTATCACAATTTTTTTCATAGTGATCTTTAGACAAATTTGTAAGTTACTGACCAGTTCAACCAAACTTATTTCCCTCTATAATGTTTATAAATGCACACAAACTGTGCTGACAAGTTTAATCTATTTGAAAAACATCTTTGTAGGAGGTCTGGAGGTCTCACCCAGAACATCTTTAGCAACAGAAATGTCTTTCCCTCAATTTGATCGATATTTATGCACAATTTGAAGGTTTTCCTCACCACTTTGAAATTATGATTTAGTTATGTGTCCTCTTTTTATGTTCATCAGGAACATTTTCACACAGTGATGCATTCATTTAAAAACATGTAGACTTCGAGTTCTTGTGTTTCTGTTCTATTTAGCCCTGCAGAATTCCTACAGCTGTCGCTTCATACAGGCTCTGCAGCCTTTGTTGTTTTTTATGACATCATTGGACTAACTTTAGTTTTGTTTATAGCCTAATCAAACATAATACAGAATGTGTTCATTCTGTGACACATGATCAAAGTAAGTTTTACTGAAAGAAGTTTAATTCACAGAGGGGGCGGGACATCGTTGATTGACAGACAGTCACCATGGTCACTCACTCTCACGTGGCTGCTGCACACAACGTGTAACATCATTTAGTGTAATCCCTATAAATTAGGTTATCACAACAGGTGAGCTTCGGGTGGAGAGGCTTGATAGTAACTTTTAAACACCGGGGTTATATCTCCCATCACTGTCTGTCTGAGCTCCGCTCTGTCTGACTCTCTGCAGACTGTTTACTTCTCTCCGGCTCGTTAAACGGTTTGTCGCTATCCGAGATGTAAACTTAATTGTGCAAACTATGCGGATAAATTAACTGTTGCTCACGGCGTGTCGGTTGAGAAAACAGTTGCATATAACCAGGATGGAGTTGTTTTTGCGGACTTTACTTTTAAATTTCGTTGTCACCGCTGCGGAGCAAAAAAGGAGGGGGAGAGACGCGTCTGTGTCGGAGCATAAACTGCAGCATGATAGAATAAACACATTAGCCCGGATCTTTGGCAGATCGTCAGCACGTTAAAATCATTCAGCTCCTGAATATCTACATCATTTTTAAATCAATCTGGAGAATATCTTATCATGACAATCATTTTAGTTCCTTTTGGTATCAAGTGCGAAGATGCATTTTTTAAATTTATTTATTTATTTTTTGCAGAAGATAAAAAACTATCTTGGGGTGCCGGTCTTTAGTGGTTTGGGCAAACACCCCATGTACAGAGGCTATAGTCCTCCAAGCGGGTGGCCCGGGTTCTAGTTAGACCTTTGGCTCCTTTCCTGTGTGTCGTTCCCCATTCTCTCTCTCTCTCTCTCTCTCTCTCTCTCTCTCTCTCTCTCTCTCTCTCTCTCTCTCTCTCTCTCTCTCTCTCTCTCTCTCTCTCTCTCTCTCTCTCTCTCTCTCTCTCTCTCTCTCTCTCTCCCCTATTTCTAGCTCTATCCAAAGTCCTGTCTGTACTGAAGGCATAAAAAGCCAAACAAATAAACTTCAACAATCTACAATCCAGTGTGTAATATTTATTCCACTTTGTATTTTTTAAGGGGTGGGGAATGGCTTTTTTGCCATTATTTGATCAGAAAGGGAGGGACAGGAAGGGGGGGGGGGGGGTAGAAGAAAGTGGGGGATGACATGCTCCAAACAGCATCAGCACAGGGAGTTGAGCCTCCAACTGGTGTGATGAGGACTGTAGCCTCTGTACATGGGGTGCCTGCTCTATTGGCTGAACTAGACCAGCGCCCCACACTTTGGCTTTTAACCTGCCATACTGTATTATTGTGCTCATGGACCAACATGATGAGGCCCCTGACGCTACTTTCTTCTACTTTTTATTTATATAAAGCACTAAACTTCTACCGTGTCCTGACTGTCAAACTCAAGTAGACCAACTGCCAATTAAACTCAAAAATAAAGATAAGCAAGTAAAATCTAGATTAGTGTTAGTTATATGCCTGTCAGCTGTGTGCATTTCAGCAGATACAGTAGTCCCTTGCTGTGATTTTCATTAAAAAAGACGTGGATTTAGACACACTTGAGTGTAACGTTGACGGTAAAAGCTTTAGAGGAGAAATATGCCAGGCATACATGTTGTGAAAGTAAACCGCCCTGACAATTTAACTATAGGCAATATGGTGCCTCTCAGTTTAAACATTCAAGAGCTTCAAACTGTTAGGATGCCAAGCAAATATCAATCACAACGAGGACTCCTTTTCTTTTTCAAAAGTTAGATAGCACAGAAAAAGAGAAAACAATATTCCATCACAAAGTACAGAGGGAGTGATTGCTCTAGTTTTAACACCTTAACACATGGTTAAGAAAAGGGAAGCAGAGGCAAGAAGTGGCCAGAGGGAGTGAGCTTTTATCCATCCAGATAAAGACAACTGCAGGTGACAGGGAGGCTGTGGGGGGAGCATGTAGGCCCGGGCACGCTGTCAGAAGTGTAGAGTTTACAGCTCTGACCTGGTTCTTGTGTGGCCTTCCCATTTCTAAAAACAACAACAACATTATATTAAGACTCTTCAAATGTGTTGTTGTCTTTGATCAGCAATCCAAAATCTGGTGCGTATTTGTTGAAAAAAACAAAAACAAGCTTCTTTCCTTTTATGGAGAATACAAAAAAGATGATTTGGGGCATTTTAGCTTATTAAAAATGACAAAACTGATTTGAAAATGATGAAGGACAGAGTGAGTCTAAAGAAGAGGAGGTAAAAAGGAAAATCGTTGTTGTTTACAGAAGGTAATGGAGGCTTGTCTGCTATCCTAAATAATTGGAGGCATTGATAGAAGCTGGGCTCGCTTGCTTTTTCTTTTGACTGATTACCCGGCGTCTTTAAACACGGGAGATGCTGAGTTGTATAGCCTGCTTCCAATCTGCATAATACTGACAGGTTAAAAAAAACAGTCACTGTAGGGGTCTTCTTCTGGTCTCATTGCCGTTCTCAATACAGGATGGGTTTAAAGAAACATTACGATTTTATTTTTTGGATTGAGAGTCTTAAATTGGCGCCCTCCTCTGTATTCCTGCCTGTGCTTACATGGAGCGTATACGGATATCAGGCCTTAATTCCCTCCTCTTAGAAGAAGTCACTTGCTGTCAGTCATTCTTGTCTCGCAGGAAAAACAAACCTCCAAGACTTGAAAGTACGATTATCTACTTCAGTCTACATAAAAGCCTCATTACGTTTATTTTTTCAGCTCCTCTTTTGCCGGGGTTGTACGCTGCTCACGCCTGACATCCACTGAAAAAAAGAAAGGCTGAGAGACTCAGTCACCAGTGAAAGTTCACCTAAAACTCACGCAACAGCCCTGCAATAAACCCCTTGAAGGTTTGGATTTGGAGTTTTTGACCTCAGTCTCAACTTTTGAGTCAACACGTTCCAGTGAGAACTCCCTAAAAACGCTCTGAAAGATGAAACTGTGACAATCTTTAATTCCATGACAAACAAGCTGAATTCATCTACTGAGGGAGATGGGGTAAAGTGTGAGCGCTCTATAACAGCACCTGATGGACCCTGAGATTGTTGGAGGGAGTTAGTGATTCACCTTTATGGTCATATTGGGGACTGCAGTTTGTTGTGCTGTTAAATTATAACGCCTTGTACATGAAGGTGGTTCCAATGTTTGCAGGGCACTACCAACAGAGCTCATGGTGTTTGTTTGCTTTTCTTGCATTGCTAGCGGACATTACCAAGCCATATTCTAGAAAATATTCAAACAATGCTAGCATTCAACAGCCCTGCATGCAGTGCTACGAGGCTGAACGAGAGATGACATGTAATGGAAAGCGTAATTTCCTGTATCTGTGTGACTGTGGGTTTGATCATAGCCCGGTCCCATTAGGAAAGTATTGGCAGATCCTGAGTCTATTAAGTCACATTAAGAAGTGAACATAATCAAAGAGTATGACCTATGTTGTATGGCCTCAAAGTCACCAAAGTTAGCCAACAACCTGTAAATCATTCTGACAGTTAAAATGAGTCTTTTTTACTGACAAATAAAGATTATTGTACCTTTCTTCTTATCCTGGCTCCTGGAATTAAAGTTATTAGTACTTTTACTTGGTGGAAATGCACTTTTTTTTAAACTTCACATGCTGATGTTAAGCGGGGATTTACCATATCCATCATTTATGTTAAGCTTATAAGAATGCTTCCAGATATTTATCGTAAAGGTAAGTATGAGTCAAATGTTGACCTGATGATTGCCTTAGATAAATAGTTATTACAGTTATTGTGAGGGGGAAAATCAGGTTTCCCAAATGTCATGACAATCCTTTCAATCGTTTTCAATGTATTAAACTGAAAACCACTTATTTAGGTCTAGAAAAGTTAAGGAATCACTGAACTCATTTCTATACTGTAGATCGTCTGCAAACGACCAGTTTCTGTAGAAAGTTACTTTGCACGTCTATTTCTTAAGACAAGTGCTCAGGACAGTCCTGTCTGATCGACAAAAATACTTTTATGGTGACATTTTGGCACGAGACCTTCATCAGGAAAACATTTCTCTCTGTGAAGAGAGTTTTTTTAGTGCGCTGAGTTCGCTTGCATTTATTTTAGTAGTTTTTTTTTATCCTGCCAATACATCTTGTAGATTAGTCTTTCTCACAGGATGTCATCTTGGATAGGCAATCCATGAGTTAGGAGATCTCTCGGGTTTACCACCCGGGGAACCCTATATGTCATGACAACATGATGGAGCAACACATCACATATTGGGTTATTGTTGACATATTTCAGTTGGAACAAAATTGGTGGACAGCCATTTAGATCCATGCCATAACCATGGCTGTAAGGATAGAGCATGCATTGCAAAATGTTTGGGAGAAAAACTTATTACACAAAACATTGTGGACAGTACAAATGGTCAGTGGCTCAATATTTCACTGGATTTATTCCTAAAAAGCAGAAAGTTATTCATGAAAATATCATCGGCAGTGTAGTAAAGACGATTCCACGCCATATCTGGGGTGCAGTGTGTATTGATTTTTCACCTCTGGGCCTGTGTGTGCTGCTGATGCCCTTTTTTACATCTGAGCCAGTGGCCTTCAGGTACTTTCTGAATGTCCACAGTATCACCAGAGAGCAGACGACTACATCAGGAAAAAGAGACACGCTGCACGCTCGTTCAGCTCTGCCCATTTTAAGCGGAGGCTTTCAGCCTGAAATGAGGCATCATGGGGCGCTCCTGAAGAGAGCTGCTGAGTTATGTATCTGTCTACTTTGATCAGAAACCACTCATGAGATAAGACTGTTGGCTTTCCACACACACACTGCACACTATCTATTGACCAACTCCTACCTTTAAATGATGATTCAGCTGGCTGAGATGGGAGCTATTTTCTCTGGCTCTCCATCACTTTGAGAGTCTTTGCAGGGGTTTTCAGTTTGCCCGCTGGTGATAGTAGCTCAGTGTCCTGTTTTTAATGTTTTCAAATTGAAATACATGAAACTACTGCAACTAACGGATTTTGGACCTGAAAACTGATTGATCAATAAAAACTATAATCGCCTACTTCTGTGAAGGCTGTAACAATGGCTATTTCAGTATATGTATTCAAATTATGTCTTCATTTTTTATTGTTTCATAATGTTACAATATAAAGACATATTCCACTCACCACAACTCCCTAAAGCCAAAGGGAACAACCTGAGATACCAATCATACTGAAAAGGTATTCTTAGGCAGTGGTTCCCAACCTCTTTTTCCTTGGAGCCCCTCATACTTGTATCTAAGAAAAGCTGAGCCCCCCATGACCCAGAAGAACAAACATGCATTGCTCTTAAATATTAACATGAATTGTTTTCATTAGAGCTGTGTGTCTCTCTTATGGTGTAAGTTTGACATTTTTTTTAATCTAACATCCCAACAGTAGGGGGGCTGGTGACCTAGTGGTCAGTTTGTGCGTGCACATGAATAGAGGCTCCTTAAAGCAGGCGTCACAGGTGTAGATCCAACATGTGGTTCTTTCCCGCACGTCATTCCCTGCTCTCTCTCTTTGCCTTATTTCCTCTGTCCTGTCTCTAAAGGCACTAAAACCAGAAAATTAATTTCAAAAAACCCCATCTAACAGGACAGGCCTTCACACGCACGCACGCATTGTAGTTAATATGTTCAAATTTTACTGTGACAACCTCAGAATGAACAAAGCCTTTTGCTCCCCTCCCCTGAGATCTTAAGTCAAATCAGGACTTTTATTAATTCATAGTATAGTAGTATTTTTATTAGTAGCTAGTGTTATTGGTAGTCTGTGCCCAAGTCTAGATACAAAGTCCACTGCATTTAGCTCAGATATCACACTTCATCGAGCTATATACCTTTGAAGCTTGGAAGCAGGGCTGGCAATATAATAATGTAAAGTCAGATTACAGCATGACTTTGAATAAAATGTGTGAAATTCAGCTGAAATGAAAATATCATCTCCAATTATTGATTAATTCGAAGGCAGGATGAGGCTGGATTCAGTTAACTAACATGACTCTCTCTCACTCCCCCCCCCCCCCCCCCCCCCCCCCCCCCCCCCCCCCCCCCCCCCCCACACACACACACACACACACACACACACACACACACACACACACATACACACCTCTTGTCTCTGATGCTGGACTCATGTGTTATTTTAGACCCCCTCATGCCACACCTGCCCACTGAACGCCTCCAGGAAGTTTTTTCACCTTCTGTGACTCCTCCTATGATCCACAAGGCTGCATGCCTCATTAGTCATGAAGTATATATAGATGACATGTTTTTCTTACCTTTTGTCAGACTGTCTAAGCTGTCTTAATATTCTTGCTCATTACCTCCACATTCTTCTTGTCTGCTGTCCTTACAGACTTTCTTCTTTTTATCTGCACACCTGCCTGACAAACCTGTGAGCCATTTTAAACCCTGAGCTGCTTGAACATCCTGTATTCATGAGTTGTACTGATGATTCTTCTTACATATAACAATGAATTACAATTGTTATGTTCTAATTTAACTAAATTACTTTTTTATTACTTTAATCTTATTATCATATTTTTAAATCAGTCCTTGTGGTCTCTTGTTGTTGGGTTCTTTGATGGGTCTCATGAGGGGTCCTGTGATGGCTGGGTTAAATATGTTTGTTGGGTATTTTGCTGTTGTATGGTCTTTAGTTGTTCTGGTTATTTTGCGTGGTATATTCCTGCTGTTGTTTATGTTCCTCTGTGTTTGCTCTTCTGTGTTTGGTTTCTTTTGCTGAGTTCTTCCTTGTGCTTTTGCTGAATGTCAAAGCACTTTGTAAACCCATTATTTTAAAGATGCTATATAAATAAACATATTATTAATATTATCTGAAAAGCATGATGGGAGCAATTGTTTTGAAACCTATTGGCCTTAATTATTTTCCCTTCATACAAATTAATTGAACAACTTTTTTTCACAAGAAAAAAATAATTCTTTAGGGAAAAAGTAAATTCCTTAACTGCCATTTAGCTTGGTATTCATCTACCAATAGAAATACAAAATCAGTCACATAGCCAAAGTTAAAAGCTTTTTTTGTTTATAAAATAGTTTCTCTTTTTGTATTGTTGCTGAAACATTCCTTGCAGACTGCATGACACCAATCTTTCCCTGAATGTGAAATACATTCAGCCAACATTTCCTTTCACTTCTTATTGATAAAAATCGACATGTGCAACATGCATGCCAGAGCCGTGTCCAGCCAGTCGGTTCTTCACCAAATCAAATCAATCAACAGCTGGTTGCGCTTGCCACTGTCGTCTGAGTCTGGCAACCAGAGAGCAACATTTAGCCAGAACAAAACTGCTGCGGCACAACAGATAAAAATTGTCCACTGGCATCACTGAATGTCATCTTATTTGCTGATATCCTCACAGCAGGCAACAAAGTGAATCCTGGCTGATACAGATGTTCAGCCTATAAATCAGTGCATCCTTAAAGATCAGGTTTCCACGCTTTGACAGTCTAACCCGGCTCCTGACAGATGGTAATGTCAGAGTGCAATCCACCCACAAAGAGGAGCAGTAACATATTTATGTATCTATATAAGTTTAATTGCATGTAGCCTGTACTGCGATACAATCACAGTAATGCAGAGAAGCCAACATTAGAGCACATGTCCCCTTTTTCAACACAACAGATACAAGCATATATACCTACAGACCAAATGTTCATTAGCTAAATGATGCTCAGACACTCAGTGCAAATGATATTTCCATGTCATTGACAGCCTGCAGGCTCACAGCAGGCACGGCCACATTTCACTAAATCAAATCGGAGGGTAAGTTTAATCTCAGAAAAGGTCAATAAAGCAACAGTGCTGTACCTCCGGATGGAGCTCTTTTGAGCACAGTGTTTGCTGGAACCTCCAGACTTCTGTTTTAATGCATGTTGTCTTTGGGCTATAATCTTTTATAACAGCTTCTGCGACATTGAAGAAATTCTACCCCCGTTGCCCAAATCCCTCAAAGTGATTCGCCATTAACCTTGAAATGGTGACTGACTTTCCTTAGATGACAGTGTGAGCTCCAAGCAATATTTTCCCGCTCGCTGCTTGATGAGGAAGCAAATGGCTGAGAGTCCGCCATTCGTCAGCAAGCAAGAACAAATGTAAGATGTGAGGAATGCATGATTCTTAATGTCAGATCCAAGAACACTTAGGGCATGTGCGGTAATATCTTGTGGATGGTTAATTGTATTGATCATGAAACTTCTCTAAAAGGGATTGATGGAGGCAATACTTCAAAAAGTATGAGCAATAATTAGCCTTGAGTTTACAATTCACTTAGCGGACGCTTTTATCCAAAGCGACGTACATCAGAGAGTATTACTAGATCTCATTTCAGTTGTAATATTTCAGTTTCAGTTGTAATATTTATTCAGAATCTTGAAAAACCAAAGTCAAAAAAAGGTCACAGGGAGATAAAACTCCAGATAAAACATCCAATTGGTCATTACCATTTATCCAACAATTCCTCTGTCTATATGCAGTCTCACCTGTCAAAACGAATACAATTGTTGTTGTTCTATGAGTGGATCCAACAGGAAGTATAACTATGAAACTCTTACATGAAATGTTGAACTTGAAAGCAATAGACACAATAGCTCAGGCAGATTTGGACTCATGAGACCACTAGGTTATGGTGGTTGAAAATAGCATAAAAGACATTGCTGTCTAATAGACATTACTGAGTCATTTTGCTGATAACAAAGTGTTATTTGTGACAGATAGGTAGCTACCTAAACTGGTTTCATCACAAAAGTTAACACTCAAGTTAAATTTCCTGTTGTTGCCAGTTGCCGCCAATTTGGCTGTGGCTTGCTGTAAAAGGAATCAATGGAGGTAAAAATAATTCAAATATGTAAGGGTTAAGGTAGTGAAGATTTATATCATCTTTTGTACCTGTCAATAGTACTTCTTTAAAATGATACTGATGTGTAATGATAATATCTTCATTCATTTATTGATCGGTAGTATTGAGCTAAAGAGAGAGCCCTGTCGATAGGTTGCTGACAGTGATTGTGCATCATAGGGCTCATTCAGCATGGCAATAGCAGTTCCTCCAAATATCCCCCATGGCTCTGATGTATTACAAGGTGGAATATATTTAGCTGTAAGGACTTAAGGACTAAATGATTGTAATCAGGGCTTTTTCAGTCTTACTGTGAATTTAATATACATAAAATGATTTATCCCTTTCATGAACTGAGTAGACATGAAAGAGTATTTTTTTGTGCATTCCATGATGGCCCAGTAGTTCCAGTTTAAAGGTTTGGACGTGATTTCAAATTGGTTTAATAAGCTGATCTACTTTTTTTATGGTTGCCAGAAGTTCTTACATCCAGCTAGCCAAACAATGGGTTGTTCATCGCCCGTTAACACCATCCTTATAGTTTATCGTGTAATTTCCTCAGACTGTAAAGCACCATTAGAAGATTCAGAGAAGATGGACCAGTTTTACCAGGTTTAATATTTGTCCCTTTGACAAGTAAATCGATCATCCTAAAGTCTTTATTTGTGTTGCACATTTCAATAACATGCTTCATTTTTAACAAACGTATATAAAATATTGAAGCCAATATGCAGAGACATCAATCCCTGAAAATGAACCCAGTCAAATGAAATGTCTGAGCCACAGTTCCTCTGAAGGTCAGACTCTGTGAGTCAAGCGACAGTCTGACCTTCAAGGCTTCTGCAGAATCAATAAAGAAATCTAATCAAGGAATGTTAGCCGGGGTTCAAAACCAAATTATGTCAGAAAAAAAAGAGCCCAGGATTTGTGGGCAACCTGTTAAATGGGGGCAGAATGTTAAGTATAATTTCATTAATTGGCCAGCACATCAATGTTTGCTCCATCTGTTATAGATTATAAGAACATTTGGGCACTCCTGTGCAGTTGTGGTTGCTAATCATCTCTAATGCACGCAGCAAAGAAAGCCACTTTGAGAAAGTAATTCTGAAGTAAGACACGCACACAATTGTGCGATGGGATTAAGTTGGTTTGGCTAAAGTCCCTGCACACCCACAGTGTTTATTAATCAAGAACACTGTCATGTGCTGGACCAGATCCCCCCTTAGCAACAAGCATCATCAATCAAGTACATCCCATCGTAAAAAGCGTACATGCTGCTGCCCCGAAATTTATGTCACGTCTGTGTAACTTCAACACAATTTGTCAAAACACTTAGGTCATGAAGGCTGGGGATAAAGAGAGATAGCCGAGTGTAAAATTTAACAACTGGAAAAATCATATCTTGATTTACAAAACATCAATTTTATGATGTGACTTATTTTGTAGTATTTCATATTTTTGACACAGTATTATAGAAATACCCCCCAAAAACAACAGAATTGGAGGCAGCGTATAAAGGGTGAAGAGAATTTGAATCCCATTTGGTGGTTAAATGGATAAATACGTAACATGTACCAGTAGAAAAACAGTTCAGTTACGCTGTTATGAAGTCTGCAAACGTATTGAACCTTGATCTCCTTTTGATTTCTGCAACAGTCTCATATACGGTTCATCATCCAAAACACTCAGGAAACTGCAATATATCCAAAACTCCGCTGAACGTCTTCTCCCTCACCCCCACACCCGTGACCACCCCGGTCCTTCATGACCTCCACTGGCTCCCCATCCCCCAGCGTATCAACTTCAAACTCCTCATGCTCACCTACAAAACCCTACATAAGCTGGCTCCAACATACCTGTCTGAGCTCCTCCACCAGCACACTCCCACCCGCACACTCAGGTCTTCTGATGCAAACCTCCTGTCCCCCCCTGCAGGACAAACCATCGGTTCCTTCTTTGAGTATTTAGAAAAGTGCTATATAAGTCTAATTTATTATTATTATTATTATTTGTATTAATTCAATGACACGTTGGACAAGTTATGAGTTTCTGTGCTCAGTTATCATCCAGTGTCAATGTTTTTGGCCTAGAAGGTTGGTGTTTTCTTCTTTATAACCAGAAGGATTTTGAGAAACCTAGATGGTCTTTCAAGAGGACTTTAAGAAGGCAAAAACTGAAAGATGTAAAGATGAAACATGTGTAACTGCGGTGACGGATAGCCTAGTGGTTATGTTGTGCGCCCCATATACAGAGTATTGTCCTTGTCCAATAGTGGCCTTGGGTTCCAATCCCACCTCGGCCCTTCGCAGCACGTAATCCCTCGCTTTCTCTTCCCAATCTTTTTCTGTCTTTTCAGATGTCCTATCCAATTAAAAATGTGATACCAACATTTGGAATTTCTAGAATAACTTGAAATAGCTTGAGAAAAAACAACGCTCCAAGTGAAGTGGTCGGCGTTAAGTTGTGATTAAGCTCTGGATCAATTACTTTGGTTTTTGAAGGGTATCAAACAAGGGACTTCATGAAAGAATGATAAAAAATACTTTTGAGTGATCAGCAGTTTAAAATGATCGAATTACTTCTGATCTCACTTATTGGCACCACAATAAAATACAGAAGCTCAGGGTTACAGCGAGTACGTGAGAAACACAAAATACTATGTAATACCACAAATACAAACATGAATATATTTAATAAGTGCATCTTATTTATTTAATAAATCAAAGAGGCTTCAATGTGCCCTTACAGTAAAAATAAGTAGCAGTTCTTTGGATGGATTCCGTCCTGTGGAAAATGATTTGCCTCGCCCGTGGCAGATTGATTTGAGGGATTGATTGCCTGGGACGGAGAACACTCCACCTCAGTAATGCAGTTCTAAGGTTAGTGTTTAGGTTTGTGTGGATCAGACTTGGTATTCATAGCGGTCCACATTGCCATGTGTGATAACAGGGTAGATGTGCACGAGTTACAGAAGTGAGGCGGCGCTCAATCAAGACCTCACTCACTCGGTCAGTCAGCATTACAAGGTTCCAATTTTCACACGTATCTATCTACGACAGGGAGACGGAGCCACTGAGTTAGTATTTCGATCACATTCGAGGCATCTCGTCTTTCTCATCAGTTTTCTAAAAGCAGCCGCTCTAAAGAGTGTATCTCCTCTGCTGCTTCTCTGCAGCTCCTTGAACAGAACTCGTCTATTAAGAAATCGTCACTCCAGGGTTCTTAACAAGGCTGAAGCATGTGATTTCATTGGAGTCTGAGAGGTAGTCAAGACACTATCAAATAGTCAATACACATTTCGTGCCAAGCTGAGCATCATCTGATCACAGCTATCTAAGGTGTGCGACATCAAAACCTTGAGTGAAAGCCGGGAAAATGATTTCATTGAAGAGAGCACAGAGGCAATGATTTCAAATCTAAAGGGCCATTAAATGTACCTCCTGCCCCACAATTTTTCATTTTCTCAGCTCACATGTACTTAAATATTTTTTTTTTACTACAAGCTCGTAGCACCTATTGCCCTGCTCTGTGTGCTTCCTCTCTTTCCTCTCACAGGGTTCACTTTGAAGTTCATGTATTTCATGTTTCCACTGAGGGTCTAGGGTTACTGCTGGGTTACAAAGGTTAGGAAAACCTGTTTTCTGTCTCTTGATATTTTCTACCTTACATTCTGTCCTGTCGTCATAGTTTGTTAAAAAAAATCCTATTTCATCATTTGGTTTGGGGATTTTCTGTAAGCCTGATCAGGGTAAGCTCTCTTTAACCAACACAACGGTTTTTAAGTCCACTGAAAAAAAGAAACAATTCAAAAAGTACATATTTATTTAGTCACAAGTCATTGATTATTATGTTTCACTATTTTATACCATACTCTTATAAGAAGGATACAAGAGTAAAGGCAAAAAAGCATAACCAAGAGAATGGAAACAAAGTCCACATTACACATTAATAAAGCTCCCCCCCAAAAAAATAAAAAAAATAAAAAAAGGTTAGGGGTAGGGACTTGAATTAGTCAAGTCAATTATTTGAACATTTGGAGAATTTGATATTCTCCCAAGCAACCCACCCAAACATAATCTGATTTTGCTTTTCAAAAAAGGGGATTTGAAATTGTTCCTCTAAACTGAGTAGCTTTTTTATTTTTTGGACAAAAAGATGAATGTGATTCATTCAAGTGCCAAAAAATATTTACAAATTAGAGGACAAGTTTTGTAAAGAGAAAATTTGTCCTACTTCATGGGCAGAGGGCGCCAAAAAAAAAAAAAAATATATATATATATATATATATATAATATATAAAATATCCTCACAGAAGCTTTAATCGCATGTTGCAACTCTAAATTTAGAGTTGTACTGTATATAAGGGGGCACACTTGTACTCTGTCTTTACTGATCTTTAATGAAACTCTATTTGGTAAGTTACTACACATTGAAAACATTGAAGAGAAAAATACAATCACATTCATCTCATGAAGGTTGAATTACTGTTCATCCCTACAGACAGTGTTTGGATTTCAATTATGTGTTCGCAGTTTATTTGAAATGAAAACAATAAACTGCTCAGAGATGTTTAAAAAACTGCATCAATCTGAGCACTATTTCGCACATATTTGTTTCAGCCGGCAGCGTTGGACATATTGTGACTGAGAAAAAAGTATTGTGATATCTAAATCAGTTCAGCAATAATAAAATGTCATTAAAGTAAGATAGTGAAACCAGCATTAGAAACCACCTCCCTGGCTCTTGATTTTTTCATTCGGGGTGCAGCCTTAATAAAAATTGAATTCAACTCGTGTTAAATCTTAAGAGGAAAAGATCTCGGAACTCCATTAAATTATAATAGGTCTGAGATGTCATTCATTTTTTAGAATGACTCTTAGATATCATTCATTTTAAGCAGAGGAGTGGAGTAATGGGAGGCAGATTGCAGAGGACTTGGAAGAGAATAGCATCTGCAAGCTGTGCTTAATGCACGCTTGTCTATTCAAAGCCGTTTGGGGATTGCTGCAGGATGCTTCATCTATGATACAAAAAGTATAATGTCAGTTCTTTTGGGGAAATTGAATACAATTCATCCCATGAGAAATGTGCAACAATCAATCCGAGAATGCCCTACTCTTTTTGCTTTCTTGTCACTAAAAATTTTATTAGTGGTTTAGCCCTAGAGGGAAGTGGCTGTTTCCTGGATCTGCAATCATTTCATCAAGAATCAAGAATTAAATCAACCTCAAACTCTGAACTCAGGCAAACTATTTTGAAAATACTGAATGGTATGAGTGATGGTTTATTTGTAAATTTTTGCACAACAACATCCCATCCCCAACGTGTCAAATACTGATGCTTGTTATCAGTATTTGACATCTCAGAGACGCACAAGGATCCTCTCGACGTCTACATGAGACACACAATACTTTCAACAAACTGTAATGTTAACACTTCCACATTAGTTAGACACTTCAAGAAGCTCCTGTTGGTGACATTGACAGTAAAAGTCTGCCAACTGTGTTGATAACAGGTGATAGATCGGCCAAAAAACAGAGGTCCATGGTTTGTGTGAACACCTTTAAAGGGGTCATATTATGCTTTTTCTGGTTTTATATGCTCTTTAGTGTGTTTTCCATGTGTCATGTGCATGTTTAGGCACATCTATTTGCAAAAAGTCAAAGTCCGCGGAAACGCGGCTTCTCCTACGTCCTCCTGTTAGCTGTAGCATTAGCTGCATGTAACGCTCGGTTTTAGCCCCCCTCGATAATAATGTGTCAGTGTGACGTCTTGTCAGTGTGAGATCACTGATCTAAGCCCATTGGCTCGTTGTGGCAAGCCCAGCAGCTCATGTTGCACGCCCGTTAACTTCTGTAGCACGCCCACAATATGCCGTAGCCTGCGGTAGCACAATAGTGCTAAGGTGCTAATGTTTATGCTCCCCTCGGACGGAGCCAGTGGCTGCATTCCCAATATGGTAAAAGGGGCGTGACATTTCCTAGAACCATGCTGAGCAACTGACCAATTACGGCAGAGCCGACAGGCCGACCAATCAGATCAGACTTGGCACACATGGGGACTCTGAACGTGGGCACTTCAGAGCCTTAGAGAGAGAGTCAGAAGCGAGCCGGTGCATGGAGCGGCAGTACATGAAAACAGATACTTTTTTTCGAACTTTAGCTATTGTGAACATACTTTAGTAGGTACATAGATTAAATATATGAACCCCAAAAAGGGCATAATATGGGCTCTTTAACTGTTGTTTAAATTAAGACATGTTGTTTTCCTTACCTAAACCGGTTTAGTTTGTGTGCCTAAACCTTACCAAGAATACCATTTGACACCAAGTGTTAGACAAGTAGGAAACAGATGCTTTCATGTGGGCATGTAATAGACCCTGAGGATTACACTTCATATCAAAATAAGATGTGAAATGTGTGTGTCAAATTGGCGGGATGATGAGCAGGGATGAGAATGCTTTGGGAACATTCGCCCTGATTAGACCTTTAGACCAATTTAGTCAGTAAACTTTGGCTGTCATCACATTTGCTCTTTGTGTGTCGATTTCTTCTTTTAACGTTAAATTAGACCCAAGACCCAAGTAAGGCCTTTGAGCCAAATGTTACCTCGATGCAGAAGGTTTGCTTAAACCTAAAACCTTGCTCTAGTGTTGACCTTGTCCTATAGTGTAACGTCACAGTGGGTCTTAGTGCTGTAAGGTATCTGACCAAAGTGACCATGCAATGTTCATTTCCTCTCATCCTGTGACTAGACTTTCCAAAGGATCTTTTTGTTGAAACCCCTAAAGAGACACAAACATCTACAAAATGTCTTCTTTATCTGCTCAACTTTTCAAACTGTCAGCTTGAATTCCTCCAATTAGGTCACAATTAAGTCTTTTACACTTTGGCTGCCATCGGGTTTGCTCTTCATGTATTGATTTTTGTGATTAACTTCAAATTAAAGCATCGTTAGATTCAATGCCAAAAGCCAAGTAAGCCAATTGTTCCCCAACCAAGGGATGAGGCAAATGATGCAGCTTAAACATCCACATATGAATGTTTTTACACATTTTGGTAAAGTAATGGTGCAATAAAGGTGTCCAACTCAAGGTTGTAGTCGTGTGCATTTTGTTCAATCCTGTGACGGAATTTAATTGAGACCAAACAATCTTGCAGGTGAAACCCTGAGGGGAGCAGAGTGAAAAGCTGCAATTCGATGCAGGCCTTTCCAATTAGCTCTATGAGATCCCTGTGAATGCTGGCAGCTGAAAATGATGATGGATGCTCTAGATTTTTTACACCCCTCTATCCACATCAATCAATAGAGGGACCGTATTCAGGTCAGAGTGCTCCCACGTCCCAGTTCTTCACCACAGTGAAAGTTGTTTTCATGAGCCGACTCAACAGTCTCTCTAGGGAGGTCTGGATGATGTGCCAAGTACAGGCTGGGGGATAATTAACTCAGCTTTCCAATTAGGACAAAGCAATCCACTGAGGATACAAGTAGAAGGAGGATAAATACTCAAACATCAGCATGGGAGGAGGACAGGGACAGAAAGACAGATAAATAATGAGGGGGAGGCACACAGGCTAATGCTGAACACATAATCAAATACCATAGTGTGATTGAAGCCAGTTTGAGTGCCTATGGTGCATACTATTTTTTTTCGTGCAATTATGATCAATTCCCCTGCATGGTATCAGCACATTAGCAGAGTTTTATGTCTGCAATGCATGGTGTTATTTAACATTAAATGCATTTTGTAAGATTGCCACAGCTGTAAAATAAGTACTAAGCTTGCAGCTGATTTTAGGGATGTTCCTAGCAACTACGTTCCATGTGGATGAAACACAAATTGAAATTCAGATGATTCTAAAGATAAGAAAACACTCAGAAAACAGCCCATCAAATCAGCAGGATCAAAGAGTCCACGGATACACCGTGTCAAATTGTTTTGCAGTTTGGCTAACGTTAGCAGTTCTAGCACCACAAGTTTTGGGCCCACCTTTATGAACACCTACACTTAATGATAGTGATGGGGACGATAATGATTTTGATGACGAAGACTTTTGATGATGACAATGATGATTTTAGGATGTTGTTGATGCTCATTGGAAAAACCATGAGAAGCTGTTGATGTCGTTGTTGATGACGATGTGAGCCTCGGTGCACTGCCTATCAGCACCTGTGTCTGATAGGACCTAAAGTTTGTTTGCACTCTCTGACATTGTTTCCTAGTCTCTAGATCCGAGCTTGTGTTGTTCTTAAGTGTCACTTAATGTATTGTAGATTTGTAAAAGTGTAGCACGCCTTTGGTCGAGTGGTTATTGGGCAGTCTAACATGACAAAGCCTACATACAACTTTATCTCTATTTACTAGATCAAAATACTGCCTAACTATTCCTCACTACGAGATGCCATCCATGCCATCAAATGTGCTGGTTTACATATGGTTAGTAGAGCACTACGGGAATATGGCAGTAGCCATTAACCGGATCTAGAACAGGGTCTGGTGCTGGGCAGCTGCTTAGACAGAACATTGTATCAGCATTGGGGCCTGGATTGATAAATACTTTATTAAATACCTTACCTTATATATATAATGCAATATAAAGCATTAACTTGTTATAATGACTGAAGCCCTGAGGCAGAAAATATGATTTATATTTCTTTTTTATTTATTTAGAAAAGGTATAGTGTGTGGAAATGAAAAAAAAAAACAGAGCTTTGTGGTCGTCTTGTAGAGTAAAGACATTGGTCCTCTGGGTTGAGTTTTCATTGCAGTTTCAGGAGCTTGTAATCATCTGAAGTGTTACTAATGACATTATTAAAGTTGCCTTGTTTCCATTCTCTGCAACAACAGATCACGTCCCTCTTTTTTGCCTCTGTTTTGTGTAATGATTTCACTGAGGAAGGTTCAACTGTGGTCAATGTGTTTCGTTAGCTGCTGCAAAGCTTACAGAGGAAAAGTGCCCACTGAGAAATAAAAAAAAAAAACATTTGGCATACTCCAGTCGATGCTCTTTTGTTCTTCTAAGCGAGATACCAAACAGATCCGGTCTCGTGTGGTGCAAGGACAATTTCAAAGGAGTAAACACACTTAACAACATTCATATTGTTCCAATCATGTTACACCACGGTCTCAGTTCCTGCTGGCAGTGAAGACGGGCCTGGCGCTGCAACATAGACCTTCATCATATTAACTGTCTAACACCTGAAAAAAACTCACAATTACACCAAGCCAAAAAGATACGGGGCTTTTAAGTAGAATATTTAACACATCAAAACCTAAACTGATGCATTAGCTTTACCTTGTAAAATAAGATCCTGTATGTTCTGTTTTAATGTTTTTCAAAGGCATAGGTCTTAGTCATGAATTCTGTTTATGCTGCTAAAATGTATAACAGTGTTCTCTGTTGATGCAGATTGTTTGTGTATACCTGGAGCTGTTGTTGGCTTCAATGTATCCACTGACAGTGATTAATTAATATAATACTATTTATCATCATATCCACATCCGTCGACAGTGGCTAAAGGCAGATGAGTCTCTATAAGAGGATCATCAATACATATTAGTCTGAGGACAAACAATCACAAGTCAGCATCTATGAGGCCTAATGAAAGAGATGCTTAAAAGTCTCTATACACTTCCATTATTCTTACTCAAGGATTAGGGTTTACTGTGCTTTTTTCGCCCTATAAAACATTGGATGTTGAACAATGTGTACGTCAAACAGTCCCTTTCATCATTTCATTTCAACTTTTGTAATCATTTTCTCTTTCTTGGGACTTTTTGCATATTGTGTTTATTACCACATGACTTTCCAAAGCTACAAGGCTACAACCTGGGTTAGATTGCAAAGTTTTCAGGAAATTGTGTTAAAAAAAAATCGAGTTGAAAATGTGTTACAATTCCATTTTTTTTTAAATTCAGGATGAAAAACATTTTGGGGGACCTCACATTTTTGAGATTGATTTACATCTTTTCAGTTTTCTCCATTGCAAGAGAACATTGTGTGCTGTAAGATATTAAGATCGGTGTCTTGTGCAGCCGAAAAACTTTCTTTTGTGAAGTGTTTGCAACTTTTAGTGTTGAAAACTGCTTTTAACCAAATAAATCCAGGTGTTATTAGAGGGTGGAGTGAAACTGTTATGTTCCGGATGTAAGAAAACGTAATTTAAAGGTATGCTATGCGACTTTCAGAGCAGATGTGTTATAGATGTCGCACCCTAGCACCTGTCTCTCAGACCAAAACAAAGCTTTTCTTTGGGCGTCTCTCCTCTCCTCTCCCATCCCTTCCTTAGTGTTCCGACTGAAAGCAGCTGGTTGTAGGATCTCCATTCAGATATGCAGCCCTAAGTTGATTCTGTTCTTATTTATTTTAAGTATTTCAGACCAAACAAAGACCTGCCTTTGATTTGGGATATCCTTTGGTTATCCTTGACTTGTACTCGTGACCAAATTCTGCCATTGTGCCTAGACAGCGTCCGAGAGAGGGCTAGTCCTCTCTCTTCCTCCACATGTTGGCAGGGCTTACAGTTTTGGAGGGAGGGATTGATGGGATAAATACATATATGAAACACATTTCAACTTCTGAGGGGAAGGAAGAAGCTGAAGGAAGCACCATACTCTTAGTGTGAACAAAGATTCAAGAACAACAGACCTAGAGGGAGTTTGAATTCACAATCATTTAGGAAGTCATTACTTAACGAATGAATGAATGAATATTTTATTTTCGTATCAGGTCATCTACTTGACCCATTCCACGTTTAATGATTCTGACACATTGGCTGAAAGTCAATCTAATGTTCCAGCCAACATCACTACAGCACCACTAACAAGAACCATCCCCCAAATAACAACAACCCAAGAGGTCAGCTATACAACCAACTAAACAATACATGTATTTAGGGAACCTGATATCTGATATACTACTGATTAAAAAGTTGCACATTATACCTCGAGCATTCTTTATCAAGTTAATCGATGTAAATCAAAGCTTTCCCAATAGAATGTTAAAAAAGCTCAAACGTTTTGAAAAGTTTTGAACCTCATTGTCAACTTCAACTTTTTGTAACCCCAAAACATTTGAAGGGACGGTTCTGTTGAATTCAAAGAGTGAAAGTTTGAGTTTTTACCGGCTATGGATTTTTATTTGAATGAAACAGATTTGCAAAAATGTGAGTGCACTTAATGTCAATCTTACGAATCCATTCTGAAACCATACGCTTTTATCCCGCTCACAAATAACAGTTGTGAAACTTTGTTAAAATCACATAGCTTTCAACTTCAAATGACTATAGTAACACTGAGTGAGAGATTGCAGTGAGTTTCACACAGTGGGGTTATACAGTCCGCACCTGCACTGACTTCCTGCCATTTTCACTCATATGATGAAAATCAGCAATAAAAAATTTAATACAGAGGCTTTGAGAAGAGCTCACTATTAATTAATCATGAATTACTTTAGTTCTGGTGACCTTCCATCCATACAGTGAAGCTTTTTCATCGAAACAACCAAAGCCAGAAGCTGTAGGGCCATACCATGAGCACATTAAGAGTCATGTCAGAGGGGGGAGGGGATCAGAGATTGCAGGGTGTTACATGGGAGCCAGACAGCCTGAGAATGGAAGTAAAAATCTATCAGCCTGAGGGTTTAGTGTTCAGTGACAGCTTGTCAGTGTCTGAGAAACCCTTTTTTTTTTTTTTTTTTTACTTGGCAGGGCAAATCAAACACGCTTCATTCTCAGGGTGTCATCGTCCATCATTAAAACATGAAGAGTCTAATTCTGAAAGCACTTGATGGATTCTGTATTCTGCGGACGTAAGAAAACTCATTACACCAAAGAAATATTGCAGGAATAGAATAGTTGGTTGGAGATGTTAATGGCTGCACATACAGTGCTGCTGAAACTATTCATGTCGTGGAAGTGTTCCTGCCGACTGCCGTACGATGCTTAATTAATAGAATTGAACTTCTGCTAGGTTTATTTTTTTAATATTAATAACAGTTGGATTCTGGTTTCATTCAAATAAAATAATTACTTTCGGTTGCTGCGTAATTCAAACGACATTTTGTACTTCAAGATTTGTTAAAATCTGCATATTAAATAACAATCATGTTTGTTATAATTCCCTCTCCTATGTGCCTGTGTGTCATTTAGGCTAATGTAAATATATCTGTTCCATTTCTAGTGACTATGAGTTTACATATTTGATTTTTCAGCTCTTATACAGAAAAGTAATACATCAAAAAAACTTCAGGAATTTTCCCACGAGAGGTAAACAATAGTGCAACCCCATCCTGGTCCATGTACCGGATCTGCGTTCACAAAAGTTTCTTTCTGAAAGAGGTATATATATGAGCTCTTTTTTTGGGAGAAACTTTTCTTGGAACCCAAGTACCATTAAGAGACATAATCTACTTTGACAGCAGGACACTCTCACCATCAATGCCCCCAAATCCCTGCTGCCTGAATAGCACAGCCTGGTCTCACGGGAATTATCAAGAAAGAATTTAAAGCAAATCACTGACTGATAAAACGGGAAGCCTTCTCACTGGTTCCACATGGGGAAAGCATTCATTTAGACTTTTTTTTAACATAAGCTGCCACTCATACCGGAGCTAGCACTTTGAATGTACATGTCTTTCAATGCTGCTGAGGTTGACACTAAGTCATGTCGGGAAATAATAAATATTAAAGAGGTGAGAGAGCGTGCAGGCTGACACAATTAAAGAGGAGTAAGAAATAGAGCTTGTATTGACGTGGAAACAAAAACTCCACAGACTGACTCTTTCTTCAAAATGTGTGTTTTGCTTTTCTGGTTATTATAATACTCATCATCTCTGATCAAACAAACACTCACACTGTCACCACAAAAAAATACTATAATTGGGCTAATAGATAAATGAAAGGCAGTCTGAACTGAAAGTCTGTGGCACTCTGATTGCAGTATAAAAATCCTTTATTAACCGGGATGTATCAACGCATTTCAACTCAACTTTGCAAGACTTTGCCAAGACAGAGACAGAAAACAGGTGCTTAAATACTATTAAGATGTCAAATGACACATTGCAAATTTCACAAAACCTGATTAAGCGACAAACAAAACAAGACATACAGATTTCATCAAATACCTCAGACCGAGAACATGTTTGTATAAGTAGGGTATACTATAAGAAAACAAGTGCAAACACCTACACACTACACTACACAAAATTCCAGATTTTGTCAGTCACAATTCACGGCCTGCTGACAATCCAGTGAGACAACATTAAAGGGAAAGGACAACCTGGTAAAAGAATATATGAAAAAAATATAAAATTATATATTAAAACATTGGGTGGAAGAAAAACCACCAGGGTCGCTTCACTTCGTGTTCAGTAGTAAATAAGAGAAGAACAAGATCAAAATCAGACATGTCAATAAGGTTACTAGAAAGAGGTAAGTCACATCTACAGGAAGTAGAAAAAAAAAATCAGTGTTGTTGCAAAGATTGTCTCTCCCCAAGCTGTTATCTTCATGGTTCTATAGACACAGACACAAATCTGACTTTTATACGTTCATATTAGATGCACTGAAGATCATTTTAGATGGCTTAATTTGTGCCTTGTTTCTCTTCTTATTTTTTTTTTTTATTGTTCCATTGACTAGAACACAATCCTGTTCACAGAAAAAAGAACCCTTTTAAACATCACATTTCTGGAGTCAAACCTGAAATTGCCATCAAGTAACCAAAAGTTTAGATTGCAGGTTTAAGACGAGGATAGCGTCACGGTTTGGAACTGCAAAAGACTCTTGCTGTGAACTAAACCACATACTATCAGACTCTTCATAATAAGTATGATGTCACATTGAGTGTGTACAGTAGTACATTCCAAAACCGTAGTATGCAAGTTTACATATGTGAGAAGTGACAAGCTACTTTTTCAAGATTTTCCAGATTCAGTAGAAGTATGACATGGGAGAACACTACCTACAATAAACTGCCCCACAATGCATTGCAGCTCTCAGGATATCCAATTGCAGAGTTTTCAACAAGAGACATACAAATCAAACTAACAGTAATGTAATATGTTTCATATGTTGTCAAATACTATTTAAATCACTTTGTAACTTTATGAGTAATGAACATGGGTGCATTGCTCTTAAATTCTATTGAACGTAGCTTCAGCCGCTACGTGTTTGTTGAAGTCACGTCACCCGTAGAGCAGTATGTTGCTAACGGCATACTGACAGTCGAGGTTAGTATGCAGTGTGCAGTCCGCACTGTTTGAGTATAAAGAAAGCAGTACGTTAGCATGTGGTTTTGGACACCGCCTCATCCTCTTTTTGATCTTTATTTGCCTTATTTTTTTGTAAATTACCTGCTCAACATCAAGTCCAATGAGTCTCCAAATCTCAAGAATCTCTTTCATTTGCTTTTGAAATGTTGAATGCATGACTGGAAATTAAAGCCCAGAGACACAAGTGCCGACCTTCCTAAGAAGAGTGTCGTTCATCCTCAGGTGTGTGCATTGGAAGTCCGTCCAGTTCAGTCCACTGATACAGATAGTTGAGACTATGAGGAAATAACATCACTAGGTGTAAATTCCATCCAAACATTTTAATATAATTGATTTATGTGACTTGGGTGCTATATTAGCTTCAAGCTGTTTCATATTTGTAACACTGACTTCAAAGTTGAATTTAATTTGTCAGGTTCATACATCTCTAAATAGACTCCCAGGGAAACATTGCCCCCCGTTCCCCTGTGTCAGGTGTGATCTACTTGTGATCCACGTTAAGAAATCTGCTTGTTCATGTTTCTGCTACAAGATAATGCTTTAAGTGGTTTCTGCTTGTAAGCCAAACGTCTCAGCGGGAGCGCGGACACTCAACAGCAAAGCTTTTATCAGAAACAGCATTAGAGTGTATGTGTGTGCGTTTCTCAGCAAGCAGTGAGGGCTGGGAATGGATGTTGGAAACATTGGAATTGAAATAATGAAACATCTACTTTATATGAATAGTGCAAGATTACTGCATCCATTTGAGCAGAAAATGAAGGAAGGCTACAACAATAAGTCATCAAATTGCAAAGTGTTCGTATTTCTCCACATATTTCTGATAATATCGAGCACTGCTGTTGACTTAGCGAGAGTGTCATGACTCCCAAGAATATCTCTATGGCTAATGCAAACAATGTTACGTCAAAAATACCCCAGCCACGGCTCAGCATGCCTTCAGACATGTATGATTTTTCTCAGCTCATGTGTGACCTTTCTGCAGCCTTGAGGCGTTTTGAATCACAGAGGAGGAGATGATTTATTATAAATGCCACACCAATATGGAGCCATACCAATGTGGAGGAAATGTGTCCTCCAAAACTGAAGTGTTTTTTATTTATTATTATTTTTTTTTTCATCAGCTGAGATACAAATCAAGTGAGCTTTCCATCTGCTGAAATGTCATCTTATTTTGGCATTGTTTTTTTTTTTTAATGAGCTGTGTAGGCAGGAGATTTGATCGCTCATGTTTACTCGCGACGAAGCTGTTTAAGATGAAAAAGCTTTCTGTCTATTATGTGCAATCAAATGGATACACCTTGAATTTAGACACGTAATTTCTTGCTTTGATTTTTTTTTGTCATTTTAACATCTTTCATAACATTGATTTGTCTGGCATTGAATCAAATGCCTTTCTTGAAAATGGTTTCTTGAATACAAACATAATAGAGCAGACGTTATTATTCGTCTTAACAGAGTCTTCTGCTGTGCGACGCTTAACCCTTTTTTTTCTTTTTCAGAAAGCGGACGTGTCCATCCTTCACCTCTGGAGCGTCTGATGAAGACATTTTGGGAACAGTTGTCTTTGACAGCGTTTGACATTGTAAATCTCATTATGTAAATACAAATGATAGGGGGCACGATTAAATCATCAGTGGTGGCCCTCGAGGTCGAGCTGATAAACTAATTCAAAGTGCATATAAATTTGTGCACAGTGATGAAGGTGATGATGCAGGCAGCTTGACGCCCCTGGAGGAGCCACTATTCACTGTCACTGTGTGTCTCTGTGGCCTTCCATTACATTATTCTTAAGGACAGCTGTCTACTGCCACATAAATATGTACCCCTCACTCCCATAGGGGTCACTGCAATCAATGCTCCCCCGAGGCCTGGCTGTCACACTCGATGTTGGGGTAAAAGCACACTTAAGTGAATGAAGAGGAGTGTCTCACGCAGACTCAACATGAGTTCTTGCTCTCTGAAGGACATGGAGACTGGCAGCCATTGATTTTAGGATGTTTAAAATCTTCCATACAGGGAATCTCATGTTTGTATCTGTGTGACTGAAACAGTCACAGCGGACATATCACAGCATGACGCGTCCTAACCAGAGCAGCAACAGAAATCTCTCCTGTTTGACGAGAGGTCTGTTTAGTCTGATGCCACATAGCCATACAACAAGTGCACCAAACTGTATAAATAAACTGCAGGCATCCTCTGGAAAACAGACGTTCCTGTTGGAGGCGCCTGCAACAGGGCACCATATGTGCTTGCTGAGATAAAACGGAAGGGATGAGCATACCCCCTGTAGGTAAATACTCATCAGACCAGAGTATTGGCTGCTGTGTTTTCAGATTATTCCATCATTTACAGGCAGTGCCAGGCACAGTCCTGCAGCCCCAGATATCCTCTGAAGAGTTTGGACCCCGGTGGGCTGGAAACTGGCTCAAAGAAATTCCGTCCGCATCCCTGGAAGGGCCGCATATGTCTTATTTTGTGGGTTTTTGTGGCAATTTAATGGTTGCGGTTGTTTCTTATTGCAGGGAAACGCAAATAAAAAGACTGGAAAAAATTGTATTTGCCATGCAGTTTGCTTATAAAAAGGTCTGAAATATTACAGCGCTGGGTCTTATCCATGGCCAATAAGCTTTCTTTTTGTCCTTTTCTTGCATTTTCTAGAGCTGATCTATATATCATGTTTTAACTTTTTGTGGAAATGTTATCATAGTGCACGACTACTTCAATATCTCAATGGCTTCCTTATTGTGATGGTCTGGTACAGTCAGATATATGTACAGTATGCATTTACCCCTTTGAACTCTTCAACAGATAAGAGTCTGCCAGTGTACACTTTTTTATTTTTTGCTTATTATGATGTCATTTGTTTGAGAACCCTCACATTTTTATACTCTTATAATCTGTAGAAATTAAGGTAGATCATTCAAAAAACTGAATATTTGATTTGCATTTCTTTTCTTTTTTTTAACACACGGACACACGGACACACACACACACACACACACACACACACACACACACACAAACCACGTACGGATCCAATACTCTTCTGAATGCAGAAACAAAAATATAATATCCCTCAACACTCCACAAGTTATTTGAAATGACATGCTTTTTTTTTTGATTTTCTAAAAACCATTTCCATTTTAATAGTGTCGTAGGTAGCTGAAATACACAGTGTATATTTTTTTGATTTTTGGTCATTGTGATGTCATTTTGGGGTCTCTTTGAATGTCTAATAATAAACTAAACAATATTAATCTATCAAATTGTGTTATATCTCTATATCTGTGCAAGCTTAAAATTATGTTACTAAGTAAGTTATTCTGTAAATATTTAGTTTTTGATTTTTGATAATTAGAATAATGAAAACCAGGACCTTGTGCAGCCAAAAAACAGCTCCACCTGCTGCTCAGTTTCTTTTTTTGCAACCTTTAAATTGCATGTCAGAAATCAACTAACAGGATAAATGAACTTATTATGTGATGACACAAAAGTGTTTCTGGGCTTTTTAGCCATATTTGCCATTATCAGATAGGACAGCTGACAAGAGACTGGAAATGTTGGAAAGAGAGAGCAGGGGGGGTATGCAGCAAATATCCGAGGTTGGATTCAAACCCATGACTGCTGTGACGAGGACTGTAGCCTCTGTACATGGGCCATGCAACATAATCACTAGGCTATCCTGTGCCAAACTGTTTCTGTTTAAAACAAGAATCAAGTCTTAAGCTATATAGATTATATATATATATTGTTAGATTTATTAACAGGATAATAATTTTTAAATCGTTAACGGATCCAGATAGAATATGCTGGTAAAGGCTGCATTGGAAGTTACACCATGGCAGCCATGCATGCAGCAGCCATGAACCGTGGTATTTTCTGTTTGCATGCTATGAAGCATACACGGCCCTGCTGCTCACATGGGCCCCCATAAAAATTAAATTAGAAGTAATTCCATATTCTCACACGCAGCACATTGGATTGTTCAATGAACTTCAATACAATCACCTCACATGCAACGAGATGTTCATGCCCCAATGAAGATTTAATAACAGTAATTCAATAACAGACTTTGGGTTGGTACGCTCGCTACAAAGATAAGTACTGTACTCTGGTTGGAGATGGACGAAGATGAGATCTGCACAGATACTACACATGTACGCCCTTCACCTGACCATTTCAATTCAGCCACACAGGATGTTCGCCATTATGTCTGCTGCGAACCAGCGGGCGTCCTTTATGACTGATGTGATTATGTTGTCATTCGACTGCTGCTATCTGTTGGTGTGTGTGTGTGTGTGTGTGTGTGTGTGTGTGTGTCTGTGTGTGTGTGTTACAAGTCAAAGACACCATAACTCAGATATCGTTTGTGCCTTTGTCTTTAAACCCAGGACGACCCTGTTGGATTTTCTTTGACTCATCATATCTGCCACTGTTTAATCTCACCACAAGACATTTCCCTTGAAATTAATAATAAAAATGACTTTTGTTTACAGATTCTTCACAGCAGAATGCACACCTGCTTTTAACAATCAGAGACAAATTATGCACAAGATATTCATTTTCTCCTCTTCTCAGTGGTGTTTTATTTCCAGGGATGATGAAGAATAAAACCGTGCCAATAACAACCATCACAGATTTTCCAACCCCCTCCCAGCCCCTCCCATCACATAAAGTGTCATGGAGATTTGTTTGGCATGTGTTTGCATCCTGGTGTGACTGCACAAATTATGCACAAAGCAATTCGCAGAGGATTGCCTATCCCACTACACGATGCAGTGGGCTGTGTTTGTTATAACCTAACACCCACGCAGCCCTGTTAAAGCAAGAATAACTAAATGTACTGAAGCAAGAAACCAGACAGGCTGGTTACTGGTTTATGAATATGACATTGAGAAAAGAGCTGGTTTAAAGACACCAATGATAAAATAGAAGCAGAATAAATGAACAAATTGTAACAAATTGAATCTGCAGTGTTTGACATGAGGCCAACATTATTGTATGGATGGATACAACGTGCACGCTTGTATTAGCTAATATTATTAAAGGAGATTGATAAAATGATTGCAATATAAAGTTATAGTTATTCTAGTTATCCTAATCCTCTTCCAGCTGCATGTAATTATCAAAAACGAATTGCATTATAAAACACAATGTTATAGATATTCATTAAAGGTCACATGTTATGAAAAATACACTTCCCACTGTTTTTCAAACACTTAATATGTGTCCTTATTCTGTCTTCAAATCCCCCAATTATGAGAAAAGTCCATCCTCTCCGTCTGTTGCCTGCTCCACTTTTCAGAAAATGTGTGCTCAAACAGGCCATTTGGAGATTGTCCCTTCATGACATCACAAAGTGCAGTAACCCTTCCCCCAGATGGATGGCACTCCCACAGCTAGGTGTTTGTTCTTTGTCCCTCTGAGACTGCCTTCTCACCATAAACAATGGTGCATGGTGCAAGACAGCCCAAGCCCTTAAGTGTGGTCTAACACAGCTAATTTACATTTAAAGGTACAGACACAGAAACAGTCTGTTCTGAGCAGCGCTGAAATAGAGGGGTTTATAGGCATTATCAAATACAGGATCAGAGTGGATTCATAACAAGAAATGTTACAGACTTGTTTTAGAGAGCTCTGAGACTTATTTAAACTGGATATAAAGGAGGATAATGCGTGAGCTTTAAGCATGTATATTCATTAATTTTAACGTTTGTTTGTTTTGGCCAATCAAAGTGATCTGAAAGGATTCGTGCAGCTCACCTTATTATGATGCTAGTAGAGGAACATTGTATCCGAGATCATTTCATTAATGGCCTGATGATGAACAACTAAATACCACCGACATGACACTCATGATGATGATATCCTTGATCTTATTCTGGAGAATATCTTATTCCTCTGCACGGCCAATGAATGGTTTTTTTTTTCTGAAGTTATAATGTGTCACGACTGTTAGAGTAGATCCTTTATATCCTTTCAATGTCCTTCATTGTCAAAAGTAAAGTTGCACAGAATGTAATGGTAGAAAAGAGAAAATAGTTTACTTCTCAGGACAGATGTTGTAGGGAGTTATGGCGGCTTGTCGACTCCCAGATTCGTCTCTACGGCAGTTTTCTTCAGCGATATGTGAATGACATATCAATTTTTCACACATCATTGTGCATCTCACCCTCCTTCATTAACTCCTACAATTAGGGAAATAGTTAGTGAGGTTCCCTTAATGCATATTCATCTGCGTGTTAAATGATCATGCTATTTTTAACTCACTTATTCTGTTTGTCTCTAAAAAAAAAAATGGATAAAGTGAGAGCACAGAAGACCTATTAATTCACATCAGGAAATAAAGGGCTGCTATGAAGGGCACTTGATGTACTACCTAACTATATATTATCTAATACAGCACATTTTAATATATATTATACTGCCAATTCTGAAAGCCAGCCCCCTTTATTAAAACAGAAATAAAAAAGAAATGAACCCACATAAAGGTTAAGTCTAAGAGGCATGCGGCTGCTGGTCTAGCGAGTGTCATGTGGACGGCAGAGCTGTCAGACATCTCATCTTGGTAATGGGAAACCCCAATTAGTGGAAATGTGCCAGGAAATGAGGGTGACATGAACGCAGCGCCGAAGACACAAGGCTGCTGCAGGTGCCTGAGGGACAATCTGCTTTTGCATTTGAAAAGAATGAAGCTAACCAATAATTACATCTGCTACAGTCGTTCAATTTGACTCAGAATGCTAATGGGCTAAAAAATGGACATGACAAGTTTCAACGCTCGTTTTGATGAAGCTGCTTTGCTGGAATGACTTTAACTCAGATTTGAGGAGGAGATACTTTTTGCAGTGAAAAACATCATGTTCTGATCTCACAGTTAAGGTTAAAAAAGTACTTCCTTGTAGTTTGTGTACTTAGTTATTGTTGCAGGACAAATGCCTTTAACCGGATGTTCTTTCTAAACTTTCTAATTTTGTCTTTACAATCTTCAAAGTTCTTCAAATATCTGCTACTTTCTAATGCGCTGTCCTCTTTCTTTCAGCTTCTTTAGACTTTCCTTTTGCTTTCTGGCAGATTAATCTTTGATAGATTTAAACTGACCCTCTTCTTTCAGTCATTTCCTTCTCCTTGTTTAAATATATTTATACTTGAGGGGCTCAGCTCTGATCCCCCGACTTCCTGAAAAATTGTCCCACTGTCCTTGAACAACTCTTTGACTTACCAAAGTCAGTTCTCTACAGTTGTTTGTGGTACATCATTTAATATCATTCCTGGGTAAAAGGGTAAGTAAGTATAAGGCTAAGTATAAGAAGAGGAATTAAAGAAAGGTGACAGTTGTGTAGAATCTTCATAAATCATAGCGAGCGGTGCTTAATTGTGAGGTCAGATGGGTGATGGTGAGTCAAAAAATACTGTCAGCTAATTAGCAAATATGAGGGATAAAAGAATCTAAGCTGAGGAGATTAGTATGAACATGTACCATCACTCAGCAAAAACCTTCTAATGGGAAATGAAAATCAACACATAGATGGTGCACTGCTAAAAACGGCTCATAATCTGAAAATCACAAATGTGCTTGGATTGACATTAAAATATGGGTTACAGTAGGGTATAAGTCATGATCATATTCCAAGATCAAAGTTTGAAATAACAAAGGACATGGCAACTGAAAAACATTTGGACAAGTACACTGTAACACTTTCACCAACAGGCAGGCTTTTTCTCAGAAAAGTTGTAAATTTATAAGGAGATGCACTTAAAATATCTATTATGCAGGCAGTTTTACAGTATTCAGCCAAGAAGGCTTTACTTAACCGTTCTATGGGGGTCAGTGGGGGGTTATGTTTTATTCAAAAGGAATACACATAGTCAACAACTTTACAGAAACAAGATGAGACACATAATATTGAATAGCAATTTTGATAATTGTAAATTTGTAAAGGTTTAAAATCGCTGTGGGTCAAATTGACCCCAAGGAAAAACTACAAGGATAACGGGAGAGTCACATCTTCATTTTAATTTAATTATGAATGAATTTATCTTTGTGTTTTATGCTAATCACTATGATGTTATTATACTCTAGGAGACAAATGTATCTAAAAATGTAATTCCATTAAGTCTCGTGGTTTTGTTAAAGGTTACAATTGCTAGATGAATTTAGCTCACTCACAAGAAAAGCATGCTATTGTATCTTTGACATTTGTTTCATGAACCTGGGCTTCTTCCAGCTGCTAGTGACCTGAGAACATAGAGATATTTTAGAATTTTAGAAGCCCAGGAGGCCTTGTCCCAGCAGTAGACGGAGCTCCCCCAACCTACAGCGAGGTGATCAGGCACTACTTCCATCCAAAGTCCCAGCCACAACCATCGGACTGTGTCATCCCCACAACCACCTCCGTCCTCATTCAAGCACAGTTTGCTCCGACCTCCACCTCAGCATCCAGGAAGTTTGGACTACAGGACCGTGAGGAATACAAAGGAGAGATCCTGCCTGCATGTTATCCCATCTCCCCCTATCCCATTTTTCTTTTGTAACATGACAATGAGTAAGGTCTTCTACCTGCTTTTTTGTAATATTAAATCACAAAGAGTCAGGTATTTTACCTGCCTTTTGTAAAGCGTCTCGAGATGACGTTTGTTATGCATTCTTATTCATTATTTCCGCAAAAAAATGTAATCTTGGTGCATCTGAACAGCGATACCTTGTTTTCCAAGTGAAGCACATTATTCCAGCACTCAAGGGGGAGCAGAAATGTGAGGCTGTGGCTGCTGTTTACAATATTCATGTAGTATTCGCTTCTACTTCATGAGGAATATCAACCTAGACATATAGCGAAGGGGCATTTTTTTTTAGAGTATAACCATTTTTGTTTGAAATCCACATCCCCTTGTTGACCTTCGTATAGTAATTGAGCCCACTACATTAGTTACAACCTGCCAGTTCAAACGTGAGGACTGAGGAGGTCACTCTTCAACCACAATTACTGCACTTCTCGCTAAAGGTATCGCTCTATCTGCTCTTAGTGTTTGCCCACTGGAGGGCTGTGACTGGAATGCCAAATATGTATCTCTGCACCAAGAAGCCCAGTTATGATTCTGCAGTGCAAACACAAAGCACCTTTCCAACGTCTATACCTGACAGTTCTCAGTGCTGTCACAACATGCTACTGTTGGGAGCCTATATGAATTAGCAAATCCAGAAAATCTGATGTAACTATTATGTGTGTTTTGAAACTGGGGTTAAAAGGCAATGAAATGTGCAGTGTGTCGTGCATGCTAGAAGGGTAGAAAGGAACTTGAGTCTCAGTAGTCTTGTGAAGTACTCAAATCCAGTCATAGATATTTCATTAAATTGGGCCCATATCTCCACAAGCCTCTGCACTGACTTTTAACTACTCTGAATTATCCATTGTTATAGCTATATGCACATAAATCACACGTATCATGTTGCTACTACACACTGAAATTGTGTGGCGTTTATTTCATGTATGAAACTTGCATAATAATTCCATCCTTATGATCTGTGGAAATAAGCAAAGCTAATTATGAGATTAATATGTTTCAGGCACTGGATTGTTTCTCGCCAGTCTCATTTCCTGGTTTCACTTTGTCTACATACAAATTAAGCTTTTTTAAACTCTTCCAAGGAAAACTTCCTGAACCGTTCCTGCCCCCTTCCAAGCAAAGCTACTTTGTTTATTCCCAGTAGAGGCTTTTTTTGAAGACAGTGTTAACACTGCCTGATGAAACCAAGCTCCTTTTAAACACTTAATATGTGCCCAAGACCCACACTGAGAACTGACTCTGAAATGTTTGCAGTGGAAACTCAGACTAAGTACACTGTCTTTTTATGTGTGCTTTTGATCAACCCTATATGGCCCCATTAGGGTGTGCACAATACCAGAAATTTAAACTTTGATATTGATACCTGTTTTGATATCAAAGCAACACACTATAACTTCATGGTACCTAATATTAGCCAATCATTTGATTTTAATTTCCAGAAATTGCAAGCAAGCTTCTGAAACATTGTCTAAAAGGAAGACAAAAGACTTGAGAAATGTAACTACTTGTCGAAAAGTAAATTTGAAAGGGCCTCTGCTGCTCTCGGGTTGTTTTCTTGCGGCAGATTTTTGGTTAAAATATGACTGAAGATCTGCAGTTTGATTAAATCTTCAGTACTTTTCGATATTATTAATCATTAAAAAAAACAGAGATTGCACCTTAAAACATGGTATGGAAACATTTTGAAGTATCAGAACGTTTGACAACTGTAGGTCCACAATGAAACGCACAAATCTCATGAGAGAGCTTCTTAAAGACAACTTTTTGAGTGAAGAGATACCTTCAAGTATTCTGAAACATGCATTTTATCTTTAGAAGAACATTTGCTTTCTCTTTGTAAAATATGAAAGGTGACCTTGCATCATCATGAGTACACCAGTGAAGTGTGAGCACATTAAGACATCGAGAAAACACACAAATTCGAACCAAGAAGGGCAGGTGTAGAGTCGAGCAAAAAATTAAGGTTTTGAGCCATCCTGCTGATCGACAGTTTGCAACGGTTAAACCTAGGAAGAAATCAATGCAACAGCAAAGGCAATGAAGAACAAGAAGACGGCAAGCTAGCTAAGACAGACGTTTACAATGCATGTGGTTCTAATAAAAGAATCTCTGTACCGGAGCATCTCAAATGGGCTACCATAAACTCATCCATTGACAGTAGAGGGCAATTTTGCTCTCCAGATTGGACCCAACCATTGGTAGAGGTAAAAGCTGCCCCTCCTTTCAAAGACGTCCATTGAGGTTAATGGGATTTCATATTTCATCTTCATATATCATCAGGAGGAGTGGAAGGATGCCATGCTGGTAGATTAACACTTGGTAGGTAAACCTGATTTGTACACAGATGGACACTGGAGCCTGCTGCTTATCACTATAGTGGTTAAATCATGTAGGGGCGTTGTAAACTCTATTTTGAACCGAGGTTGGAGGTTTCATAGACAGAAAACAGGAACTCGCTGGTGACCTTGCTTTCCTTAAGAATAAAGAATCCTGATTTATTGTCTTAAATTCATCCTGGACCCAGGTGATGAGCCTCTTTGGCCCCCTGCAGAAGCCACCTGCCTCTTCGCATTACTGCTGTATGGATGCTCATAAACACTCCTATCAGGGGATGATGAAGCTTGACTTTGACATGCAGCGTACCCTGCATGGAATATGGTATAGATCTAGAGACTTTATTTCCTGTATGTGGGGAAAGGAACCCTTAGTTTTTGTTCAGTCAGGCAAAAGCACAACCAGATCGACTTTGCTTTCTCTGGCATCCCAAATGTACTCAGTAACCACTCCTGTGTGTTTCAAACAGTCGGGACCCCATCAAGCACCAGGGTGCAAATGTTCTTGTTACTGAGAAGAACTCCAGTCAGCCTTCATGATATGATACTGTTACGTGCTGTAGTTTTGGGTTAGGGTTAGGGATACCAAAGAAAATCCTTTTGTGTTGTAAGAGTCACATTTCTTCTATGAAGGTATAGCACATACACTTTTAAGGTTGTAACATTTAATACTTCAATATTTTTCATAATATGTGTTTTTGAAATGACACAATCTCTGTTTTTTTAATGACTGATAGTTTGGCAAAGTACTGAAGCTTAAAAATAATTCTGATCTTCAGTCATACACAGTAATAGGGCTGTCAGTGTTTACGCATTAATAGTGATGTGATGCAATTATTATTTTCCCAATTCAATATCGATGCAGGGAAATCCTGACATCGATTTCTTTCGTTGTAATGATGCGACTCTCCACTGGGGGCACTGTGGGTGCTGTGAATTCAGGTCAGGCACAATTGTGCACTTTACATTATAGTTTTTGTCCAAGCCATTATGTCACTGTTATGTTTATGACGATTTTGCTCCAAATTCAGCTCAGGCACAAAAGTGCACTTTAGATCATACTGTACTTTAATGTTTTATTCTTTGTTTATTAAAGAATAATTCAACAATAAAATAATGTTTTGAGTCAGTTTGTTCTAAATCTGTACAAACCATGCACACATAATGATTTAACAAATATCAGAAGGTACTGATGAGTTATCTGGGTATTCCTGTCATCTGTATGTATTATTAAATCCATATCGAAACATATTGATCAATATCGAATCGTGACCCAAACAATTGAAATCAAATTGAATTGTGAGATTGTGGACAATACCCAGCTCTATATTCATCCCCTTAATAAAAAAGTCAAGGGTTCTTTCAACATTTTTGTGTTTTGGAAACCATGACACAGGAAGGGAACATTGAAGATGAAGCATCACAGATACCAGCCAGCCTAAGTAGACCAGAATCCTCTATACAGTGTGCCATAATGACTTCCATGCTGTTCAGTTAAACTAACCTTTTCCTTTCATTTGCCTTTTCAGTGGCGTGAATTTTACAAACTGCTTATGTTTTCCAATTCTTAGCATTCCCAAGCTGACCTAACATGTGTGTACTTGGCATTAATTCAGGTGTACAGTGTAGCACAGCAGTAAGCCCATAAACAGACTATTTAGAAAGCCCTGGCTTTTCCCTTGCTTGTTTGTCCAGCATGCATTTATTATCCCTCCTCCAATACATGAACACAAAGCAGCAGAAGCAAAATTAACTTGCTTTAAGGCTTTGTGTATAAGAAGGTGTCTATGTGGAAAGGCAGCTCAGCAAATTCCCAAGCGCACGAGATCATTGTTAATCCGTTTAGGTTGGAAGTAATATTTTATTATTAGTGCTATCCATTTAAGTAATGGGATTCTGCTCGCATGCGGCCAAGCACTATATTCAGAGCAACCTGTTGTCAACTCAGGTTGGGAGGTGTTGGATTAATGTAAGTTGTATAACATATTACACAAGCTTTGAGACACTCATGGGAGGAACAGTGAGAGATATGAGCCAACCCAAAATGCTGCTGAGGCTCTGCTGAATACTCCAGGCTGAAACGATTTCTGCTGATGGACTCGGGTGTGTTACCTTTTTATTTTTTTTCATCATAAAAACGATTTGCCACTGCTCTTACTTGAATTAAAATTGGACTAGTTATTCATATCATACACTGTAATATATGTGTTTGTTTTTCTACTTTTTCTCCCAGTTGATCTTGGTTTGTACTTTTCTGTTATTTCCCTCTTAAGGCAGATTTAAATACCTTTGAATATTGCTTTGCATTCCACCTTTTTAATGTGTTTTACATCTTATGTAAACATCTATGAATTGCCCTGTTGTTTAAAGGTGCTTTACAAATAGGCCTGCCTTGCCTTGAACATTTTCTATTGGATATTGAATCCTCTGTAGAAATATCTGTACAGATGTTTACTAAAGCATTTTTTTATATATCTTGGAGTCTTGCTTTTATCTATGAAGTCTATCTGTATGGTGTGGGTGGTGTTTCAAGTGCAGCCTCTTTGAGCATCTTCTGAAATTCAAGGACAGATAGGCATACTGAATGTGCTCTGATTCACTTGCTGTCAATGCTCACAGCAAGTAAGTGCCGACCCTGTGTCTGGATCAAGCCTGATAAGGAGCCGAATGACGAGGTCGGGTTCAAATCCAAACTCCCAAAGGTCACCACTGTTCCCATCTCTTTAAAGCTCCTATGAGGAGTTTTAAGTTGGTTATGTGACCGACTGAAATACGTTCTGATTCATCTTTATGAGCTACAAAAATAAAACAAAACCACCAGTGTTGAGTTTGATTTTTTTGCTGTATATTGTTATTTATAATGATTGAAACGCTTGGTAGGTGTCAGGCAAAATGTTTCACAGCATGCTGTAGAAGCATTTTTCTCACATATTCCACAACAAAGTTAAAAGGAGAGTGATTCTTTTTTTTTTTTTTTTTTTTCTTACCACTGTAACTTTTGCTGCTTTGCTAAAGTGCTCATGATGGATAGGCCGGATCTTTGTAACATAGCAATAAGTAAGGTCCTTTACCTGCTTTTTGTAACATAACAATGAGTAAGGTCTTTTACCTGCTCTTTTTGTAATGTTAACAGACAATGAGTAAGGTATTTTACCTGCTTCTTGTAAAGTGTCTCGAGATAACACTTGTTATGAGTTGACGCTATACAAATAAAAGTTGATTGATTGATTGATTCATTTGACTTTGAAAAGAAAACAGGATGATTTTTTAAGTACACATAAAGTTCCTCACAAGAGCTTTAAGTCTGAAAAGTTCCCAACTTGATAACCACAAGTCGAAACAAACACTTGAAGATACTAAAATGTATCTGATCCAACTTTTTAAGACACAATTTCTCAGCAAAATCAAATATTCGTTCTAAACAAATGTTGCAGCGCTAAATAAAGAAACACTGTTTTATCACATTTCCTGATAAGGCCATTAGTTAAATCCTGGTAATTGTGTGTTATTCTGTTGACTTTTTATTTGGAGAACAACACTTTGAAGATAGGGCTGAAACTAATTATTTTTGCATGATCAATTAATCTGCTCAAAGCTCTATCAAAAAGGTGATTCAGCATTTAGTCAGCAAGTTGAAAATAAAAGTGAATTCAAGTTCCAGGGTGACAGGTTCATATTCGGTCTCGCTCACTCCAGACACAAGACCATAACCCAAAGACATGTAATCAACAACGTGATGAGATGGAACTACCTCAAAACAAGTCTGCATCCCTAGATTTACACGCTCTTTGTGAAAATAACACTGAGGTGTTTGCAGTGAGGGATTCAACACGAGCATGCATAATGTGCTACCTTAAATGAACACATTTAAAAACACTCCTGGCGATGGAGTAAATTATTCACTGTACCTGCAGGTGGGCAGACACAATGCTCTTTGTAGTGCAGATTCACACGTTACTGTTGTCACACACACATGACTGTGGGATACGTCTAATGAGGGTGCATGCTGAACTTCCACAATATATCGAAAATCATGCAGCAGCAGTAGCCTGCACACCATATCAGCTTGCATTGTGTGCTGAAGCATACATCATGTTACCACCCCACAGGCTAGTTGATAACATGTCCTCTTCAGATAGAGCTGTTGGAGCATAAAGGACTAATGCATCATTTTAAACAACCAGCATTAAAAATGAAAATCTCACTGACGATTTAATGTACAAGGGGAGATGTGTTGAATGAAATATCAACATTAAGTGTTCATGACTGAATGCAGCAGAATGAAAACTATAGGTGCCATCAAAATCAGCTTCCTATGTAAAAGTCAAAACATCAGGGCCAGAGACTGCTGTCATATAAAACGACCTTGTGTGAGGATTTTCCAATTAAGACTGTCATCAAGATAAAGAATGCAATCATGCCAGTCTTTCTATACAAAGATGCTTCCATTAAACTCCACTGTTTATTGCACACACAGGGCGATTCGAAGCCCTGTTATAAAGGCATCCATTTCACTTGCACATGTGAAAGCAGGGGTTTAATATAGTTTCAGTGATCCTGGTGGGGTTTAAGCAGATGAGGACATGCAAACATTTTAATGGATTTGAAACACAGACTTTTCATTTGCCTGCCTCTAACAGTATCCTGGAAGTAGGTAATCCCAAAACCCCGTATTCATCCTCCAGGGACTTTTACAAAGCTCATTAAATCAGTGTTAATCCAAACACCTGTCATCAAATGCTAATTTGCGCAACCCGCCAGGGAGGTTGTTTGGTATAACTTATTTAATGTCTGAGGTGAGTTTGTGGATGCGACTCCACACGATAAACAGGAATACTCTGTGAATGCTGATGTCTAGATTATGGATTCAGATCAGTACTAAATGTCCCAAATAACCTCCACGGTTCCCTGAATCAGTAGGTCTTTATGTTTTAAAAGGGCGTCAGTGTAACTGTGCCCCTATTAAAACAGATTAGGAGATTAGAGACACATTAGAATGCATCCCTAATCCCAGTAGTCAAGTTAGGACAGTAAGCAAGTCAAGGAACACTCTGATAACACAAGATCTGCGAGAGGAAACCACAGTGAAGCTGCGTTAAGGTGCAAATTATCATCGCTCCATCATAGTTCTTCCACATGCCAGCTAATTGCAGCTGCAGGGATGTAATTACAGTCACAGTGTGTGCACATAATGCTTTTACAGGAGCATAAAGCTTGCATAATTTTATGCATGAATGTCAACTTGTATGTTATATGTAAATATCCAGCTCTTTAGGCCTGGCCTTTTTTAAAAAAAAACTACAGCTCTCTTCCTTTCTCTGTTTTGTTGTGTGGGAGTTTCAGTGCTCCTGGGGAGGCGCTGCTTTGCAGACGAATTGACATTCACCAGAGTGTGCCCCCCCTCCTGTCATTTTGTCAACACCATCACTGTGTGGAGTTCAGCCAAGCAAAAAATCTGACAGACAGGCAAATGGGAGTGGTTGACTTTAGCAACATAACACCCTCTTGCTGCCCCCTGTGTGCCCAGCGGTGAGGTTGAATGCACATACAAACACACACAGAAGAAGCAAGGCCACGTTTCTGTAACTTCTTCTTCCCTCGCTAAGAGCTTGCAGTTGTCTCGGACAAAACATAGGAAGTATAGAGAGAGAAAATCAGGGACAGACAGGGATGATCAGACAGATGCAATCAGCAGGAGGCTGAACTGCATGAGTGGGTTTCCATTTGTTGCCAAATAGTGAACCTGACACAAACAATTGATTAGCAAGTGACAGAACCCCTTTTATCCTGGAAGCATCATCCAGAGAAGAAGACTGTTCAGGGTCAAGAAATGTGAGAAGGTGTGTGTGTGTGTGTGTGTGTGTGTGTGTGTGTGTGTGTGTTTAGGATGTTTACTGGCCAAGGAAGACCTCCTTCAATCAGTTAGGAGAATTGCCAATCAATGAGCCGCACAATAAAATATAAGTTCAAGAGAGGCAAGAAAATATAACTCTGATTGAAGTCTGGCTTCAGTTTCATAAAAGCCACAAATTCAAGCAAATTGTGGCTCCTTTGGCCACAGCTCCTGGATTAATGATGTCTCTGACACTTCACATTTCCTCAAGACACTATTTTTCTTTCGCAGTGAATAAGCGGGAGTCTCGAATGTGTCATAAACTGCTGAGGTCTGCAGGCATAAAATCCCAGATCAAAAAATAAAACAAAAACATTTATGGGATAAACTGCCACCATGGGCACCGCCGAACGGCTTCCTCTGTGCTAAGTGCCGTGTGTCACTGCTGAAATCCCCCCCATACACACCCAACACCATGCTTATCAGTCAGGTGTCATGGCAAAACAGTGGAAACACAGGGCGATAGGGGACTCGAATGGAACCAGCACTTGTCAGCCAGGATGGATCCTGACACCAGAATATGCTCAGGAAATGATTAGATAAAAATAACAGAATCCGCCATGGTGTCTTTCGAGGAGGTGTGCTGGCGGCTGATAAAGGATTCAGATTTATGTAGCCTTCACCCAAAAAAAGCAGATATCATGTTTGTTGAAAAATGGTACATCCGAGCTCGGCTGAAATGTACAGTATCCAGCTGAGAATATGGAGGGGTTAATGAAAGACAGGAAATGAAAAAACACTGCAGCAGTTTGGCAGATCTCTGTGGTATCTTTGAAAATCTATTTCACCTTGTGAGCATAACTTTTTCTTCCTCCTTTACGATCGACAGTTCATCTCCGTCACGCAGCGTTTTTTTTTCTGACTCATGCCATATTAACACATAAAGTGTTGAAAGAATAACTTTGTAGATACTGTTGGTGGTCTGTTTATTGAGGAAAAGCTTAGCACTCAAGTGGGCAACTCACATCAAAGATCTTTTGTCAAATCATGCTCGAGACCGCTGACAGCTGTGGAGTAAATTCTGGCAGCTCAGACACTCGTCCAATCCGTGCTCTCAACACTGATCAGACCTCAATTACTCAACGACATGGTACCAACACTCAGGCTAACGCTAAGTCCACTGTACTGCACCATATTCATTTCAAATTTGCTCCAGTTTCAATTGCAATAACCTACACAAGGGACAGCTGTTGCAAAACTGGCATTTGAAATGGCCTACACAGTAAATAAACCAAACTGTACCCAGCAGAGACTGCGCTGAGAGCTGATTCTGCTCACTTGAAACAGCCTCTTCTTTAGTAACTCCTACAGGGAGATGAGGACATGGATCCCCCTTCTGAGAGAAAGCAAATCCCTGCCCTTCAGTATTGAGTGAGTACAACAGTATGCGTTGAGATATGCTGGCTATGTTCACTTGGCTTTCCAAAACTGGGCTCCGTTGAACAGCAAACTCAATACAGGAAGTCACATACTCCCACACCATTTATAACATTGTTCAAGGTTTATTCTTTTAAAAACTCTGGATTAAGATTCTCAAATGTTTGCATAATTTAATATTTGTATTTTATTTTTGATACCATGTGTTTAAAACAATACAAGTTATTTTATTGATCTATAATATTGAAAAATATTAAAGCTAAATAAACACACATGCATTTCAGTCACATTTTAACCCAAGCTGCCTCGAGAGAGAAAGAGAAAGAGCAGTGGTGGTCCATTTAAATTCACAAGTTGGGAAATACTGACATCTCTCCTTTGGGAAATCAAAAACAAAAACATTACCCAATATTGGGCGCCTAGGACTTCTAGTTTTGTTGCTGTGGTATCTGAACAGGTATTGATATCGCTCTGGACCATATATCCAAAACATTGGTTATATATCCCAGGTATAGAAAGTTTGGATCGACCAGGTTCTACATCTTAAACTCCAGTGTTTGTTTTGACCTGTGGTTATGTTAAGGATATCATCTGGTTTATGTTTCAATATGTTCTGGCAGTTTAATTACATTGGTGAGAAAAAATGTTTTTGACTTTGTTTAAAGGTCACATATTGTACAAAATAGACTTTACCATGTTTTTCTAAAAATAAAATGTGTCCCTAGTCTGTCTCTAAACCCCCCAATTATGAGAAAAATCCATCCTCTCCGTCTTTTGCCTGCTCCACTTTTCAGAAAATGTGTGCTCAAACAGGCTGTTTGGAGATCTTCCCTTCATGACACCACAAAGGGCAGTAACCCCTCCCCCAGATGGGTAACAATCCCACAGCTAGGTGTTAGTTCTTCCCTCTGCGTCTGCCTTCTGACTGTAAACAATAGAACATGGTGCAAGAAAGCCCAAGTCACATCCCCTTCCAGGGGTTTGTGGTCAAACACAGCTGATTTGTATTTAAAGCTACAGACACAGAAACAGCCTTTTCTGACCAGGACTGACATAGAGGGTTTTCTAGACATGATAACTCAGGATCAGAGTGGAATTATAACAAGAAACTTCACAGACATGTTCTGGGGAGCTCTGTACATTTAAATACATCAGCACTGATTTTTGTTTTCACATGAGAACCCTGGTCCACTGGGTTCAAATCCTGTGTATGATTGACCCCTTCTTTTGATGAACCAAACAAAGACTTTCTTACTCCTTATACATCACCTGACCTCATCTGCAAATAATTAAACACTTCTACAATCAATTACATTTTTACAGAATAGATAGAATGTGTGGCACATTTAAAAAGACGCTGAACAAACTGGTCCTTTGTGATTTTTTCCCCCCTCTAAACATCCACTATGGATTGAATGTGTTTTCTAAACCTCCAAAACCTGTGAAGGGATAATAGAGACACTCCTGCGGGAAATACGACATCGTTTTTACCCTTTGGCACTTTAGCAGCGTGTGGTTGGTAACTGCGGGAACGGGATATTATTATATACAACTGAAACACTTTTGCATCACGTGTAAAAAAGGCGACACAGGGCATGGTTTGAAACTATAATCTCTGCAGGAGTAAGTGTACATCTGTTCGTCTGAATAGCACAGTTGTTTGACTGAAATGCATTATATTGCACAGATGTGCCTGTATTGTTACCTGCACTTAAGATTGAATAGATTTTCAGTGTTTACTCAGCACTTAATATACTTGACTTCTATAAAGGTGTAACTGTCAAGTCTTTCTGCCTTATTACCACTTTCCACCATATTCACACAGTGACCATTTTCCTTTAAACTCATGCTTAAGGCTGGAATCTCAATTGCCTGTAATAATGTTTTACTGCTGTTTTCCATGTTCCAAGTCATATAATAAAGTAAATCTGACCACTTGTTATCATTTCACGGCTTCACGATTCATCGGCATCTAAAGAAAAAACATGCTATATTTCAAAGGTTAAAACAAAATTGGTGAGTCAAAGAGGTGTCAACTGTCCCAGCAGCAAATGTTAACATTGCACCAAATTCTGCCATTAGCTATCAAACATTGCAGTATGCCCCGGGAAATTAACATCTTTCATATGGTCACATGTACAGCATAGAATCAGGATACTTTAAGTTGAGATTTTATATCGATTCATGGCTGCCAAGTATCGATACTTTTATTAAATAAATAGCAAATGTGCTTTTTTTTTTAAATGTAACTGCGGAAGGGGTTGCACAATTCATTTTGAACAAGTTGCATTGTTAAAAATGACTGCGATGTACACTCATCCATACATGTTTGTGTCCAGTTAAGTTCGATTAGACTTAAATACCAACAATTCAGATCGTGAGGTCCACACAGCCTTTTACAGGGTATTACTTTTATCACAGTGTTGGTCAGTCTTGGGACTTGACTCCCATTGGGTAGAAATAAAAAAAAAATGAAGTGATATCAATAGGCTGAATTTTTTCGTATTTGTTCAAAACTGTTCTCGATTTAGCTTAATATGCACATAATATGTAGCGAAAAAGTTTAATTGCAATATATTGTATCACAATTCTCATCATATCGACTCACCCCTAGTAAATTGTAACACAAGGTAACAATAGTGAGGAGTTGGACAAATGCTAGCGCTAACTGTTGACAAAAAGAAGCTTATGGTTCATCATAATTATTAATTTCCCTTGAAATATACAGTAGCTTTATGTTCCTCCAGTCTTTTGCTCTCCATTGGTTTTTCCATGCTGATCTATTATAAAGAGGTCAGATAAGGTTGCTCAGATTCAAGTGTTTATCTAATGTGCAAACCTGGAACAACAGTGAACCAGGATTTTAGCTTCCCCCCTTGAATATGTTGGCAGAGAAAAATGGCTGCAATGTGGTTGTGGCAAACATGCCGATATCCGGGAGCCATAGTCAAACATTAAGCCAATACAGAGGAGGTGGTAAGTGCTGTCGAAGGATGTTTTTCAGAGAACAAATCAGTTCTGAATAAATTACATCGTACAAATACTTCATGGCTTTTAAAATCGGGAGAAATCAGAACATCTTAATATAAATGACGGGGAAATGTTAAAAGAACAATTAGTGCCAGCTTTTACAAAACACAGCAGTCTCAATAGACAGCAGAAAAACTAGAGCACTGACGAGTGCTGAGACATGATGAATATATTGATAAAAAGGAGGAAACCACTGAGCTTCCTCTGCTTCCTTTCTCACATGATCTAAGATTTTTTTTTTCTGTTGAACTGTGTTATTTATGATCCCCATCTTCTGCTCATGCCAAAACCAATAACTCCACGTTCCCTGATCCCTCTAATATTGTGTAATATAGTAATGCCTCTAAGCACTTTGATTCATTCTGGAGTGAACCAATTAAACAGCAGAAAAGAATGAAATTGGGAAATGGATAAATTGCAAGTGGCAGCTCAATGATTAGAGAAGTAGTTTATAAGAGAGAAATGTATCCCAAGGAAGGCTGAGAATATCAAGGTGGGTGGGAAGGTGAGCATGTTTCAGTTTGATCCCCGATGACTACTGTCGAGGTAGTCTTCAGCAGGCTCTAAACGTCCTGCTTCAGTAGAGCTGGACAATCAAAGACTATGCAATCTGTGAAGGGAACCTCCCGTGTCAGAGAGGGCAACTTTATACTGCAAATGTGGAAACATGCGGAGACGACCCTGTCTGCTTAAAGAATGCTTAAAAAAAGGTGAATGGAAACATATCACAAAGGCTGGAAAGGAAGAAAATAATTCATATACCAACTTAATTCAAATGTTTGATATTTAAACTCTGGGCACTGTTTCACTTCAATTAAACAATCCTCAGAGAAGTTCTGTGTGAGAGACTAGGAAAATGTTTTAATTTATGGCTTTATATCAGGAGTGTAGTCAGATGAGTACAGAAAGTGTTCTTGCCATGCCAAAGCTGTCCATTATTGCATGATGGGAAGAACTGCCTTGGTCTAGCATATATTTTTAGAAACCTTTCACTTAACATATTCCCGGAAAAGGTTACTGTAGTGTATGAGCAACTGTGCTCATTTGCCACTATAACTAGTATCTTTTCTGATTCCTCTTGTAAAAATACCTGGAAATACAATTTAGGATTATATTCAACAAAACACTCTAACCACAAGCGTCATCATTCAAATTCTACTGGGTATAGACTCAGTACCAATACAACCGCTCCACTAGGATTATCTTTTATACAGTGGTATTGTTCAAGGTTATGCGTGGTAAGATGCATATAGATTAGCTATAATGTTTAATATAAAAAAATGAAAGAAACAAACAAACTTGGTCATTCACTTTGTTGATGGGTGTTTTCAGCAATTGGGCCGTGAGTTCTTTTACTCCTCACTTTTCATTCACACTTATCCATGGGTCCATTTAGGTTGCAGGCTTTCAGAATTCTACCATTTTCCCAGCTAACAGATCCAAGTGAGCCCCAAAGGAGTTGCACTTTGGCCGATCAGAATACCCTAATTGGGCCAGGCCAGTTTTGTCCTAAGTTCCCATGGAGGACCCACATGGGAAAGCCCAGATGGGTCAATGGAGGACACTTGATGGGCTCCTTACAGGGTTCATAAGGGTAGACTGAGTTTACAAGGGACCCATCCAGTTCCCATGCTGGCTGTCTGAATGGTATTCCCTTTTCTAGCCTTTCTGGCTGCTTGTATGGGACCCAAAACCAGCTCATTTAATTGCGAACTGTAAACCTATGACCAGTGGAGCTGTCAGGTGAGCACATAAAGCCCACACTTTGTCACTTTGGTAATAGGCTGTTTCAGAAGCTTCGTGTCCTGCTGTTTACACCAGTATATGCTGCTGAAAGGTAGTCAGGAGCAATTCTAATGGTATGCATGTTTTTTTCTTTTGAGATGAGGTGCCATTTGGAGCAGCTGATTGCGTTGACCCTGGAAGTGCTGCTTAAAGACTGCACATGGTTGCATGCAGTCCTCTTAAGAACCCCTTTTCCAATCTACTACACTATACCTTGGGTTCTTAGCAATACATTAGCCAAGTGGGAAGTCAATTGGATGAACAGTTCTTGAGATAAGTAAAAGACCAAGACTCCTTCTTTTATAGTTATAAAAAGAAGGCTATAGCGAATACTTTGAGCACAATATGCTTGAACCCTAATCATATGTCCACCCTTTGCATTGATCTGTTATAATTTATTTTATTAATGGTTTGAATATTTAGCCTGATTGACATTTTAAACAGGAACCATACAACTACACCAGCATTCAATCTAGGAGTGACCTAAAAATGTAATGCACTCAGGAATCAGATTGTTCAGTTAATAATCATAGTTATAGCTTCAAAGATTGATCACTAGCATAAAGTTTAATGGCCATCAAAACCCATATCAAAAGCTTCTTTGGTATGCATCAGTTTTGAATTTAGTAATCCCTTATTTGCCATATTTTACACAAAAATGACCTCAAGGTTCGATTTTCTCCAAATTGGTTATTTCCTGGTTTTCTTGGTTGACTGATTTTGTGTTTCTGAATCCTAGCGGCAAAACAAACACAACAATATCACGCCATCTCCTCTGAGGGTATGTGAAGGGCAATATTACTAATTCTCTGACATCAAAAACCAAGTGATTAACTCAATTAATGAGATACAATTAGTCAGTAATGAACATAATTACCAGATGGATCTAAGATAGTGATCAGCTAAATATAGACTTCACTCTTCTTACTGTTTGAATGTTGCCTCTCTCTGGGGCTCAGAGCAAATGATTCAGATTCCAACTGAATCAAATCAAATAGACCTTGGAAGATAAATACACTTAGACTCAAATCTAATTCCATGACTGACGTCTACATTAAAGGACATACAGTACACTATGGAGGACCCTGAACATCAGTTTGCATGCATGAGATGATGAGAGTGATGCATTCTTCTTCCCAGGTTCAAAGAAGAAAAAAAGCCCTCTTCAAACATCAGGCATTTTGTGAGAGGAGCCACAACGAAGAGGGATGGTGCTCACTTCCTGTCTATTATGGTTATACATCTTGAAGTACACTGTAAAATAAAGAGCCAAGCCTTCCTGTAATGACTCATCACTGAAAGGACACGAGCATCATGTTTACAGGGACTGAGCAATTAAGTGCCTGCCAATTACAACAACGACTGTGACAACCAAACGCTAATGTCTCTGCAGACAGCAGGAAAGGATTGCAATAAAGTACTGGTTGATACATCAATGAAGATTCACATCTCACTTTTATTACAACTTCTTTTAATCAACCGCTTTATTAAATTGGAAGTGCATAGAGACATCGGAGAGACAATGAGAAATCAATAATTTGAATAGAGAGTGGAAAAGAAAACTGTCTCTAAGGATCTTACTGCTTTTTTTGTTGCTTTGTATTTATATGTATTTCTCTTGTCTATTGGACAGGGACTGTGCATATTAATAACATTTGTTTTTGAGTAAGAGGGGCTAATCTTCATCTGTAGTCCCTGGGTAGGTAATAGTTGAAACCACAAACACTAAAAACAAAAGCGCTGTAAATACCATCATCATCAAAAAAGTAGTAGAACACATGCAAATTATATCAGAGTCTGCATTAAATAAAGTCATCAAAGAAGCTCTGAGAACACAATTCCTGACTTAACTAACTAATGGACTATTTTGGAAAAGTTTTTAGCTTCACTAATCAATATTTAAGAATTCAAATTGAACTAAAAGCATCAAAGATTTAGCTCATAGTGATGTGCTTACAATGAGTTATCATCCAACTGTGAACTTTTCCTTAACCCTACAGATACATTCTAGGGGTTTCAGTTCTTTAGTTTAGATTTTCTGTCAGGAAACCCAGCTTTAACATTGTTTCCTGGTGCACCAGCTGTTAACAACCCACTCTCAATCCCACTCTGAACGGCAGCAGATATAGTTAAATACAAGCAATGTGAAGAAATATCAAGCTGCCAAGACTGCCACATCTGTACCGTTGGATATTGTAGCCCAAACCAGAGATCAAAGGATAGTAAACATGTTTAAGGTAGCCAGGATCAAATATATGGTGACATTTTTTTGCTTAAATGAACTGCCTTGAATCATTACAAATGGTCACTGTGTAAATGTGATTTCAGATGATTTGGCTGCCAAAGTAGTCGATAAAAAAACATGTAAATGCAGCGTGGTTTTCATTTTAGTTTAAAGTTGAACTTAGAGCTTAGTAAAAAAAAAAAACTCAGGGAGTCTTTCTTTGTCTCAGATGGCTGGAGGGGCATGTCATTGTCAGTTTGATTGACAACAGCCAGCATGCTATCACCATGCTTTTGTTGCATTTTGAGAATGAGAGAATAGTTAAACAATCGTACTCCTGCAGGCGTCCAACAGAACCAAAGTTATACTTGGATATCTGTATAATGTGATACATGTGTTGCAGCAGAGCAGCTATCAGCTAGCTTGCCTATAAATTGTTGCTGTTACTTATTCTCCAGTGAATGATTGTTTTGTTGCTCATTCAACAAGTAGAGATGCAGAATATGTGTGAATTTGCAAGATAAAAATTAAACCACCAGAAATCGAGGAGAATGTTGGATGAGTGTTACAGAGCAGGTTTGTAAAATGTCACTGACAAGAAAAATGCATTAAATGTGTTTGTACAATTGCATACTTGAACGGTACATTAGATTTAATGAATCAGCATTAAGTATACCTTAATGCCGTCAATAATACTTGTTATTATCTTGTGTTCTTTTTAATCCCAGAGAAGTACATGCATGTGTTTGTACACTCTGTAGCTGTTTAAACTAATGCAGAGTAATACAACAGCCCTGCAATAAATCCCACATTCATGAAGTTAGTAATGATCAGTTTGTGCTGGAACTGTTCAGTGGGGTGTTGATTCATCTTTATGGGGAAGTTGGCAGCTACAGTCAGGAGTATAATTCTGACAATTGTTCTTATATTTTGCTTTTCTATGAATAACATGGGCAGACAAAATACTATAAACAGCACTCGGTATTAAACAACATAATTCAAACATACTGCAAACAAAACCCTAAAAAATGTCCCTAAATTTGATTCACCATCCTGCCAAAACAGCTTCAATAAAAATTGAATGTTAAAACCTTTATAAAGAAAGAATTTACAGCAGGAGGGGTGTAAAAGACTGCATTTGTCCAAGATAATTCGACGTAATAAAACAGGCAGCTTAGTGCTTGTGGACTGGTTATTCAGTCATTCCAAAAATGTCAATTAACTGTGAATGACTGGAATTGTGTTGTGTTATCAAATGGCACATTTAGATACGCTTATTTTGTGACCAGCCAAACGCCCATCTGTGTAATAAGCAGGGTGTTTAATCAGCATCTCAATATGCCACACCTGACAGGTGGAGGGATTGTCTATGGAAAAAATAAAAGCTTACAAACCAGCCTATAAGCCAACAGAACGCCTTTTGTGTTTGAAGTTCGAGGGAATTAAATTCTTTGTGTGCATATAAAGTATGTGTTTACTCAACTCTCCAACAAAGAAGAGCGACTAAAAAGAAGGTATGTTTCAATGGAACAGTTGGATTAGCAAAATGGTTAAGCCTGCCATGATCTTATCAATGAACTAATACATAACTATTTTCTCGTGTACCATAACAATGTGCTCAATTCTAATTGATGTTTTTTGAAAATAAAAAATCCTCTAGGATTGCGTTTACTTTTCCGCTGCTGAAAAAACCTTCAGACATTGTTCGATAACTGATTCTGTACATGATTTGGAAAGTTTTGAAGTCAACCATGTCCTTGAATTTCAGTGCATTCAGTTTGATGAGGAATGGTTTGTTAATAATACACAGAGAAAGGTAGCTTGGGATGTCCATTTAATCTAAAGCATAGTCATCTGTAGGTGTTACGGGCATTTATTTGTTTTCTGGTAATAATATGAGGGGGGAATGTTCATTATGTTTTGAGCACTTGAAGATCAAGTAAATGGCAGGTCAGAAATGTTCAGCTGCATAAGTCATGCCTACAATACAACAACTATTCAACCCCAAAATGACCCTGTACTCTTTACAGCATTTTGAGACCAGTCTGCAAATGTCTGTTATAGGACTCCAAACATCCATGTTTTTTAACCAAGCAAATATTCAGGTTGCGGTGCACCACATAAGAATGATAAGCATCTCAATGATGAGACTTTGTGTTCCAGGAAGCACAGTAAAACAAGAAATGTCTGACTCACACTTTGGGTGTTTGAAGAATAAACACTGCTGTCATTTCAAATGTCTACAGAGAGCAATGAGATCACCAGCGCAGTACCTGAAATGTGGCCTTGAATATAAAACATCTGTGTGCTCTTCACCCTGCACTGATCCTGGTCCTTTTAATTACTTTCTCATTTGTAGGAGCCACCCAAGGTTCTGTTTATTGTGGCCCACTTCATTACTGTCATGTGGCCAATGTGGTTGCCATGGTGTGACCATTACGCCATGTCCTTTGAATTTCAATTATCGTTCCCAGAGCCGACTTATGCAGAGGACATTAACAGGTGGCACAAATATCAATTTCTCATATCTTAAGGAGCTAAACCACACCTTTGAAAGTCATCTCTATGGCTGCAATCGATGATATTTGATGGCATCGAAAAACAGAGTGCAGATGGATAATTCTCACACGTACTAATGTTTTATGTTGCATGGGCCCAATGGAGGCACAGATCACTCCTGCATGTTAAAAGCAAGTCTTCGATTGCCTTTGCATGGCAATTAAGCAGATGCCTATCTCTCAAGGTGCGCCATCACTCCAGTCAGACATTTTAACCACTTTCCACCAAACTGCTGCTCTGCAAATGCATAAATGTTTACACACAGCTGCCAATTCAAACATGCCTCTACGATGTCTGTCAGTGTAAATAAAGCATCGGTTCATTTAGATAATGATGGAGGAAAGGCTCAATAACAATCCAGACTAATAGCATCACAGTCAAGCCCCATTTAAAGACTGAACATGTAGGAGCGCTCTGTGCTAAGGTAAGCCTTTTTGTTGAAAGTAGTTACTCTCTCATTCACCAGCTAGAAAACAATACAAGGGACAAGAAGTGGATTGTTTCCACTTAGACATTATCCCTGCTAACCATTTGAAGCCCATTGATGTATAGATCGACACTACCAGCTCCCCAAGTCGATAGTTAGGTCTATTGTAACACTTGACCTCTGTAGTCAATTCTGACTCCCCCAAATGTATGAGAAAATATTTGTGAACTACTTGACTCTGCACACTGCAGGGTTCACCCCAGCATTAATAAAGTGCAAATCAAAGCAAAAATTCAGACTGCGAGTGTTCGCTCGATGAGATGTCATGTGGAGTTTCTCACCGCTGCCGTACATCTTGATTGAATTTATTCATTGTCACTTGTGAGGAGGTATTGATCGGATGCAAATGATGATCTGTGGGATGTTTTCAACTCAGCAAACATGTGACAGATTGAGACAGAGACGGCATCTGCTGTTGTGATGAATGAATGGGAGGCCGACCATCATTTAGCGCTCTTTGAGATACAAAATTCCTCAGAGGGTAAGCAGCCGCTCAACGATATGTTACAGTTTATATGGCATGACAATGTACAATCACAGACATGATTCATTAATCATTCTAAAGGAATATCTTGACGTAATATTTGTTTTGATTACTGGAAGGAGTCGGTTTATTTATTGATGTTAATACAAAAGGTTTTCATACAAGGGAAATGACCTTGGCCAACAATATCCTGTACCATCATTAGTTGCAACACATCATAAATGATCCTCCTTTTCATGTCTGACCCTATGTTGGATTAAAGAGAAGCACCACTTGATTTACAATATGCTCATATCCACAGGCAGATGTTAAGATATAAAGCGATGCTTCAGCTGCGTCTCGGCACTCTGTGTCTGAGCCGAGTCTCTCTGTAGTCCTTCTAATTGCCGTCCAAAATACTCATAAATATTTGATGCGGTGGAGATCCCACCAGATATCACTGTTTCCAAGAAGACTCCGCTAAGGTAAGAGACTTCAAAGATTGTGTCAAGAAAATGTGTCAAATGTGTTTCAAGAAAAGCACTGAAAGGGAATATTTGAAAGTGGGAAAAAGGTGGAACTGTTTGATGTATATAGAGAAGCAAAAAAACAAGTCCAATGCAGAAGAGTCTTTCTGTACTGTACTGTGGTACTCACCAACCCCCTCCCAACCCTGACCTATGGTGGGCAGTCATATCTCACGGGACTAGTGTCAATGCAGCCTTGTGTTACGTCTGAGTACCAATTGATTTCTACAATGACACATAGCCCTGTGCTACCATTATGTGGCCTGAGTAATCTACTCAATCCATTAAACTCCAGTCCTTCTTAATCAAGCTCTCATATGGCACCAGAAAGGTGCATTTTGCCAATTTTCCACAGATAATGGCAAAGAAGATTCAATACGTTTAAAAAATGTGAATTTCTGTCCAATGGGAAGGTGCATTTTGGGATGTAGGGCCATGATTTTGAATTCCTCATACCAGCCTATAAGCCAACAGGATGCCTTTTGGATTTTAAGGCTATAAAGTTGAATTAACCGTGGACCAAAGGCTTGACAAAATGCTGCTATCATACACACAAAAAAAATGGAAAGGTTCCTATTTCATTAACTCAGGTTCCTTAAGGCGACTCAATCAGGTCACACAATGGAGGTTGCTGTTAACACAGGAAATGGATTCTCTCCCGCACCACTGATGTGATGATAGTGGATCAAGCAAAGCGAGGCAGAGCAAAACGTGGACTAGACAGCTCCAGTCACAATTCATTTTCCTGATGCAGATACACCTTGCAGTCAGTCTCTTCAATGTTGAACCACTAAAACAAAACAAAAAAATGAGAATGTCACAAACAATAAGGCGCGTGTGTGCTCATGACCTCCAGGATAACAACAAATAGGCAGGTGTTTGAGGACCCACACAAAATCTGATGACAGAATAAGATCTTTCCCTGGCTTTGCTTCTTGTTTTGACAGGGGGGAAAATATAGACAACAATAAAAAGCAGCATTGCTCTGAAATACTTTACGTGTAAAATATTGTACAGCTAAGAAGCAAGAGCAAAAAGCTACATTTTCTTTACTGCTTTCAACAGAATCTGACCGTGTCAGCAGTTATAGAACCTATTCCAAGACCTTTATGTTAAATACATCACTGCCAACTCTTATTGCCTCGGCACATTCATCCAGGGTGGCTTTAGATCAAAAGACAATATAGCTGGATAATACACTGGAGCTAATTACCAGCAGCTATTAAAAGCATAGCTAATTCCAGATGTATATGACAGGGGTAAGGGCATGTAAACCACCAGGAGGAAGAATAATAGAGCCAACAGGTGTTATGAATCAAATGGTTTCCATGTTCAGCCATGACCTTCTCTTTGAATCCATGCATGGATTCCTGTTATGATGAATCCCTACAAACAAGAAAATAGCATTAAAACGTCCTCGCAGATGCTTTATTGCTGTCCTTTTCATTAAAAATCCATTAAGCAGCCGAGCCACTACTCATTCTGGGGTCATGTTTTGGAGAGGAACAGTACAGGTCGACATGTTGCTTCCGCTTTCTAACAGGGAAAAAGAAATGCTAGAATCACCTTTCATCCTTTCAGTATTAATTTTAGATCTTTTTTTTTTTTTAAGGTTTATTTTTGGGCTTTTTCTAGCTTTAGAGACAGGACAGTGGATAGAGTCAGATATCAGGGAGAGAGAGAGAGAGTGGGGAATGACATACGGGAAAGGAGCCACAGGTCTGATTTGAACCTCGGCCGCCCGCTTGAAGGACTATAGCCTCCCTACCTGGGGCGCGCGCACTAACCACACGGCTACCGGCGCCCCCTTAGATCTCTTTGTTGATGTTACAACAGAAGCTAATTGAAAAATCTCGACTACAGGTCCAATTAAAATACTTTTCTTTACTCAGGTCACTAAATGAGCACTGACAAATCTCCTTTACATGTGCGGCAAACTTTAGAGAATAGATTTCATATGGCAACATTTTTCAAGTTCAATACTTCTAATGTAGCCTCCCGACTTCAATTAACCCCTCCGTAATACAACATCAACAAATCTGATTATAATCCACTACTAAAGCAATTTTCAAGGCTTTTTACCAAGTATTTCAGTCCAAATATTCATCAACCTCCTGAAAAAGATCTTTGAGGCTAGATTGTGGAACAGATAAAGGAATCAGAAAAATCATCCTGTTTCACCAAGATGATAGATAGATAGATAGATAGATACTTTATTGATCCCGAGGGAAATTCAAAGCATCCAGTAGCAGGTTACAAAGACGTACATGACATGAAACCAATACAATACAATACCAATACATAACAGATCTCCCCAAATTGCTGTGATTTGTTTCCCAATCGCAGGATGTGAAGAATAGCTCGTTACGTTGTGTGTCTTTCTCAGTTTTCTTTGTGTGATTTCTTCTGAAAGAGAGTCAGGTTCAGTGGGTCACATTTGAGGCGTCACATTTTCGCGGAAAACCCCCTCTAGCTCCAAGAAAAAACCAGCCTCCATAGCACATCATCGCTTACACCGAGTTTAGAAACAAACTATCTAATAAAACCCTGATTATATCTGTGTGTTCGGGTAATTACTTTTCATGACATTCCCCCCCTTAAGAGGTGGCAAAAAAGTCTGCGCTGACCTGCCAAATTACCGCTGTAATGCCTCCCTCTCCAATTAGCACCCAAAAGATCACCTCCCGGGCTGATGATGGCACGCACTATTGACAAATAAACCTTGGGAAACAAACTTCATGACTCAAACCGAAACAAGAGCATGACTCTCTGTTTCATAGCTAGGGAACCGGCTTAAGGAGTCTGTCTATATGCATCATCAGAAGAGGAGAAGGTGATAAGACAGACTGAAGCGGTTGCCTGGAGGATGTTTAGGCATTTGCCTTAAAAGAGCAGTAAAATGTTTGTGTGTTAAAGGGTATGTGAGGGCTTAATTTGCCGGCTGCTTAGTGCTAGAGGTTAATACATCAACAAAGCTTCTAGTTATATGAGTCATGCATCATCAGAGCAGCTCTCTAATATTGACAAATATGTTGGACGTAAGCTATAACCTTGAATTCTGTCTTTACAAGTCTATCTATACTGTAGCCCAAGAGGCAAAATAAATTATTCACACAGTGTCCATTAATATTTGGCTTCCAACACGACAATCTAGGTACTTGTCTATTTAGTTAAGATCAACAACTAAACAACGAGTTCAGAGCGATCCTGCTCCTTGCGCATGCATCTCTCAGAATTCAACTGATCTTCAAGGAAAGATAGTCCCAGTATGCTGATATTTTAGTGCATGGAGGAGAAACAAGAAAGCTAAGTTTTATAATGCATGCCTTCCTGCGTGTGATGTCTCCATGGTATAGTCAAAGCCCCTGAATTTCCTCTCCCGGCTCTCATTAAGGCAGCGGTGTCAGGCACTGGCAGAGAAGAAGGACGATTTTATCAATGGTTTAATTAATCATCAAAACTCTCCCCCTTCACACATTTCTCTCCCGATCATTCTCCTTGTGTAACTCTCATCTTTCTGCTTCTTTTTCCAAAGCCTCACACACATATTCTCAGAGAGAGAGACACACACACACACCTGCTCTTTTTTCAATGTACTGCAACACAAGTAGCCTTGTCCTTTCTCTCAGTTTCTTTAACTTGCTCCCTTCCAGACCAGCAGGCAGCATTAAAAAAACAAAAAAAGTCCCCAAAAGCAATGTCACCACTATTCAAGAGGCATCGCGTTCTGGGCATTAGCACCACAAAAGGATAACTGTCTCTCAGCCTGCATAGAACTGAGAGAGAGAGAGAGAGAGAGAGATAGAGAGATAATAGCCTAGTTCAACAGATAAGCTCTTGCCTCCTTCTTTTAAGTCTTTCAGTCTCCAACATGCTTTAAGCGCACGGAGCAGGGCGAATTAAGGCTTCAGTGTTTGGCAGGACAGAGCAGACCTTCACATTAGAGATCTAAGATTGCATGCTTTGAACCTGCTTTTGTTCCAGAGTCTCTCGCAGGGTGAAACAAGACTAAATAAAGACGAGAAAACATCTGCGCTGATTCATCTCTTACCTGGTGTTGAGGCTCAAAGCTGGACAGAGAAGCAGTAAGCAAATAGCTTGGATGAATTTCATTCTCACACTCCCGTCTCCTCTCTCCCTTCTCAGATGCTTTTTTGCCTTTCCCCCGCGTCTCTCTCCCCGCTCTCTAGCTCTCCCACTGGCTGCCTGGGTTTTTTAGTGCTCTCTCTCATACACACACACACATACCCAGACACACATGCGGCGAGGCAGACAGATGCAACACAGTGGCTCAGCGAGAGAGGGAGGATCTCTGGCTTTAAATAACACAGGGACACGGACCGACTTGCTAATGGAAAGGAGCGGGTGGGGCTGAAATCAAGAGAGGGAGATGTGGGAGTGATATGATGTCAGCACCCGTGCAGCTTCAGCTATTGGTGAGAAGCGTTCTTGCCGTTTTTGAAGGTGCTGCTTGCTCCGCCAACACACCTCTTCATTCATCTCATGCTGCCTGTTTACTATCTGCAGTGTGATAGGTGGAGATGCAGCAAAACAGTTAGAGCAGACATCAAGCAGCCCAAACTCAAGGGGTTAACAGTTAAGAGTCACAGTTCAGTTAAAGCAGACACTAATAGATTTAAAGTGTAATTAGCAGTGAAGCTCTGTACTTAAAAGAGAAAGCAAGGTTAGGTTGTTGAGTGGGGGAAAAAAAAATCAATTACCTTCAGCACGAGAACAAATCCCAAACTAATTGAAATAATAAACTCTGGTGCCAACTATAATTCTAATTTGTCTCTCTTTGTTCGTTTTCTTTATTAGGGTAAAAGATTTTCCTTTCTAGATAAATGATGTATCCAATTACTTAGAAGCAAATAAGTTTAGGTTTTTTTTCAAGCTACAATTGGATGAAGAGGGAAAGTTTTAAAATGTTAAAACTTAGTAGAATTAGTATTTCAAAAACATAATGATATCTGTCATTTTCAGAATTTCCCACTGAACTCATAATATAAAATTATATACAGGCAGAGTTTACAGATCATGAGCAGCTCTGAGAAGTTACAAAAAGCATGGAGATAACTGAGGAGATATCCTCTTATACCAAATGATTAAACTACAGAGAATAATCCAAATTATAAATACACACTGATGTAAATTGTTGTTTTTAAAAAGAAAAAGAGCAATCTTGCAAGTTAAACTAAAACTATTTTTTAAAATTAAATTAAAGCGTATGAAAAGTGTTTTTGAAATCACATTAAACTAAATCACTTCACTACAAACATTAAAATTAAATCCAATATTACCTTTACATTCTGCTCATTTATTGGCTGTCTTGTTCGTAGAGTTGGGTCACTTTCTGGTGATAGCGCAATGAACGAGCAATTAATACATACATAACAAAAATCATCAGCCTTTAAAAATGTCAGGAATTAATTTCTTGCATGAAGTAATGACATCCTCCAATCACATGGCCTGCCCTGTGAATCTCTTTAAAATCCGAGGTTATCCTTGTAAAAGAAAGAAAAGCTCAAGAACAAAATGTTGAGGACAGAGGGGATGTTCTAAGTGAGACTCTAAGCCATGTAATACAGGTAGAATATTAAGCAGTCCGTACAAAAGGTGGAGGTCACACACCAGAGGCATGATAAATGATTTCCATTACAGCTTTAATAGAGTTTGGAGTATATTGTATCCCACTATAGTCCTAACCTATTTTCCATACTGAAAGATTTCCACCCATTTACTTGCTCTAATTGGAAGTTCATGCATGGAAACCCATGGTGACCAGATGTAATGAGTCTGCTAGACCGCAGCTCACCACGGTTACCAGGGCGAGCATCCTCATTGGACCTCCGTAATCTGTCTCAATCATGGACCACGTCAGCCAGAAACTTGTAGTCCCAGTGCTGCGAGCCAACCTGTTGATCGTCTCACCATAATGAAGAATAATTACAATGAAATGAGACTGCATTGTTGATATTATGCAAGATTACATTTGGAAAAATCCCCACAGCTAAGCGTGATGTCATACCGATTGATTTGTACATTTATTACGATTGTTTCATTTGAATTTTGATCATGCCAAAAGTGGGTTGCTCCTTTTTAGTCAGAGCCAAGATCCCTTTCATGTTTTCTATGAATTCTGCAAAGGCAAAAACACGTCTTTGCCTCTAGTTTATTTATGCAACAGCTACACAACAAAACAGAGTCTAAATAACTTTAGGGGACTTTTTTCGCCGCATGTTTTCTTTCATTAAAACAGTTTTGCTATCAGAAAAGACACACTGCTCAGTGCCAGTTGAGCATTGGACATAACATGACTACAGATGTTAAGTGAATCCAGTTGCTTTCCCACAATCTGAGTCACTCACAAGCACAGTATTCCAACTGAGTTACTTGCTTTTACTAAAAAATTTAAAAGCCTGCTGTGGAGCTCTGCAAGGCCTATTAGAAACATTATTTTAAGTGCATATTTATCTTCTTGCACTTCCTCCTATCATTTCTTAATGCCTGTAAGCAAAAGTAAAAGTCAAAAACATCCCCCGAGTGATGCAACAAAAAAACTAATGCAGTCACTTTTTAATATTTGGCTTTAAAGTGGAAATAAAAAAGGTCTCAGCCTTTCATTATGTTGGAGGACTTTTTTCACTAAGTGGACATTTTGACTGGTTCTTACTTCTCCAAAAGGGTTATGTCTGGGCCTAGGTCTGAGGGACAAGACTTTAGGGAACTTAAGGTTAGACTAACAGTTGCACTTGGTCAGACATTTTCAGTTGGTAGACAAGTGGGCTAAATCAGGCCAGGTAATTACCTCAATCCGGCCCAGTATTGATGTCCATCCATCCATTATCTATACCACTGATCCTGTTGCACATTGCGGGGGGGGGAACTAGAGAGGATCCCAGCTGTTATCGAGAGAGGGTAGAAACATAGTGACAGACAACCATCAACCATTTATGCTGAGTATCTTGCCTATGGGGCAGTTTAGAGTCTCTACTAGGCATGTCTTTGGACTGTGGTAGGAGCGCTGAGGTAAAGAAGAGATCCAAAAAGATCCTACAGGGTCAGACAAAAGGAGAATATGCAAACTCCACACATCATATTCCAACCACAAGCCTGCATGTTGTGAGGCAACAGTGCTAACTATTTAACTATAGTGACTACCCCATAAACCATTGGTTCCTAACCTTTTCTTGGGAATCTAAGTGTGACCACCTCAAAGCAGAAGAGAAGCATCGCAGCCCCTAGGTAGGAACTAGTGCCTTAAGCACTGCATGTCATCCTATTGTTTTCTGTAGTTTCTTACAATAATGGATGTTACCTAGCCTGCTTTCGTTGCACCTCTTCAGGGCTAATGTCGGTATATTTTTAATGCATCGTTTGACTATTAGAAGATCATTATTTTACAAGTAAGCAATTAAACCCATTTCTTAGTTATGTGTGTTGCTAAGCATATCATATTAAAACATTTCAACCCAAGCTGTTCATGTACATGGTCTTTAAAACAAGAATCTAATGTTCTAATCTAATTCATTATTGCCTTCTAAGGTATTTCAAGAAGCCTGCAATAATGTGTTTTTTATCATGTCTTATTAGTCCATCATACTGTATGAAAAAGGCAATCAAAAGAGTCTTGCTTTGCCTTACCATATTGCCAGAGTTTATTTGTGGGGGGATATTGGTGTTGTAGAATGTGTAATGTCACTTTAGGGTCCTCACAAGACTAGAAGTATGGATATGTGTATCCCAGGCTTCAAAAGAATTTCTAAGCGGTAGGAAAAGGCAGAGCTTTCCTGCCAGCTGTCAAACTATAGAAGGCATGGTCAACACAGCTTTGAAGGCATATACTCTTCAGCTGAATCCAGCAGCATACATCCTGTTGTTTTCTTTTTAAACCCATTATTTATTCATGAAAGGTTTCTGCTGCGTACCGTACAGATTCTCATATTTAGAAGAATCCTGAATCAATGTTCGACAATGTGACCAATGTAAGCATTTTGACAGTGGAGAAGCCAAGACAAATACTGTTTCCCTGTATGTAGCTACACTGTGCAAACTGGGTTAAGTGCTTTGCTAAAAAGCACAAAGTTATTCGCTCTTGAGGGATTTCACATCGTGACTCAATCGCATTTTCCTAGTCCAGATCTCCTCTCCTTTTTTTCCCTCCTGGTCACAAGCTGCTGTCTTTACCTTCAGGCTGATTCAGTCTCTGCAGGCAACGCTTCCACTTCTCTGCAATAACATATCCAAGGACAAAGATATTGACTGACAGTTGCCCAAGTACATCTAGATATCGTGATTCTGAGGAGCCAAAATAATGGGCTGTCAGCACGTTGTTCCCGAATGTTTTCGTTCTGCAAAGATGCATCTCATTCCTTTTCTGCTCTTCTTCTGCATGAATGTTAAGTTCAAGAAGATAAGTTAGTAAAACTGAAATCTCCATAGTCTATTATGCATGTTTACAGAGTGGTTGTGCTACAAGGAGGAGAAAAAAAACCCTACCATTTCCTCGCATAAATTTCCATCCTCAACATCTACAGTGCCATTCAACATTTGTGTGGAGAGAAAACAAAAAAAGGCAGAAGTCTGGCAGTAAAGCCCAAGCTTAAGGCACTTCGCTGTCAGTCGGTTCATGGATAGAGTATGGAAATGTGCTTTCACACAACTGCTGCTGCTGAAATAAGCTCTGAACATCATGTCTGGAATGTTTAATCTGTCAACATACGTGCAGAACAAATGAACAGAGATGCTGGAAAAAAACAATTTGAATGTCACAAAATGCAAATACTCCAAACTGATGACGTTGGTCAGTAGTTATCTGTTATCTGTGGAAAAGGAGGTATAGTACTGCAAACATCTGTTACATAATGAATCAGTTATCCAACAGATACCTGTCACATCCAATGAAAATGAGCAGCTGTCTGATATTCTGCACAAAGTAAAATAGAGTTCAAGTTTAAACCTTTAACACCGGAACCCTTCAAAAGGTGATTGTTTTAAAGTTCTAGCTACATCCGGTCAAGTTTTGTACCTGGAGAAAAAAGTAGACTGAAAGAATGTGATTAAGAATTACAGATTGGGCTGTACAACAAAGGTTACAAACTGACCTCTAAAAGAGCTGAATTGTTGTTGTTGTCGTTTTCAATTCAAGAGCAAAAGAACAACAGGCTTGTTGAGTCGACAACTGCTGAGAAAATGGGGCTTTTCATCACACTAGATGTTCATCGCTCTTCACCAGCTTGTTGCTAACTTGCATGCACGCACACACACGCGTCTGCCACTATGTCTATGTTCCAACCCAACACTGGTAATACCATCACTTGACATTTTTAACACCTTTATATGCTGCCCCACCCTGATTCTCAGTGCTGTACAACTTTTTTTGCCCATGTTACAGAAACATCATGTTGTAGAAACATTCCCTTGGTGGTAAGGTCATTTTGCAGGATAGTTAGTATTGTTCTTGCATATTTGGAAATTGAATTATTCCTTAATTCTCCAGGAAACCCTCTGGGCTTCCTCAGACAGAGTCCTGGAGGTCCAATACCCAGCATAATAAAGTATTTGTTAGGTAGAGCATCTTCAGATAATCCAAGTCAATCCCACAAAACCCGCTCACAACAACTACAGTAACAATTAAATCATGTCAACATCCTTTCAACACCTTTAAAGAAGACTCATTCTATTGTGCTCCTGCTGAATCAGGCACTGAATCCTAAAGCGAGCAATAAAACAGGTACTGAAGAGTTGACGACTTCCCTCTACAAAAAAATAAAGAGTAATGGCCCGTGGATGCCTGAAGTTATGTGACAGCGACTCTTTCCTTAACATCCTAAAAACACGTCCAAAGCTAAATTCAACCCTACAGAAGATGCCAAGGCTCAGACACCAAAACAAATCAGTAATTTCAGGAAAAACTTTGAAAACTGCTGCTTAACCAAATACTACATGTCCAGTAATTAGTGTTTCTGAAATGATAACTGATCCTTAAGGTAGAGGCCTGGATCAGAAAAAAACCTACTACGAACCGGTTGATGGCCTGGTTTTAAAGTTATGAACAGGTTTACTGTGGTTTTACTTCCTACCCTGCATACTCTGTTTAGCGTCTTCAATCTTGCAAGACTTTAGCTTTGATCTTTTACCTCTCATGAGAGTCACGTGAGCTAAGGGGGATTGCCAGTAAACGTAATTTAGCTCATAAGGGAAAAAAAATAGTTTTAAATCTCTGCAGTGATTTACAGATCTCTAGCTCAGAAATGAATTAATGTGAAACTATGGAGGAAGAGAAACTTCCAGAAAGCTCACCACCTGTAAGCTTTTTAAAAAGTGATTAAATACAACAACAGTATCTCACCTATTGCGATGGCAATGCACAACCTGTGCTAGGATGCTCACATTAGATAGCAGTAGCCCAAGCAGACCCAAACGTTCAACACTTTCTCCGGCCACAACTTGCTGAAGTCCTGGCGTTTAAAGTTGGTTTGGTTAAAGTTTACAACCTAATGCTGTATTTAGGAATTAATTAATTTGAGTGTAGTTATAGGAAGACGAGTGCAGCAACTTTACAGTACAGAGTATACCAAAAATATTAATCAATGAAATACAAAGTTTAACATTAACTGTTTAATGCAGAGCCGTTGTCAATCACAACGGATGCCTGAACGTCATGTGCATTTCATAAGTGACAGAGTAATTATGAAAGTAGAAAAATGATGTCTTGACTTTTGTTACATTATTTCATCCTCATAGTTAAGTTGGCTATAATTTTGGCAATTTGGGGGAGTAAAATACTTTGTTTTGAGCGTAAGCAAAGTTTTAAAAAGCCCACAGCGTGAGATGTAAAGAGGCGCTGAGATTTCTGTGTTGGGAACTAAACCTCAGCTTCCTGTCAAAGTGAGACGATGAGCTTGAGTGTGTAATAAAGACGTCACATTATAAACATAATGACATCATATTTGTGCGCTAAGGCTACTGTCTTGTCCACTGGAAAAGTAATACACACAAGGACATTTTATTTTGAAATGACACACTGGCTTTTATGTTTTTTGGATTAATTTAACAATTCCATCTGTAGAATCGTTCTATATTTTTATGAATCTCCCTGAATTGGATTGCGGCTCTAATCGAATTAGGAAATACAATTGCATCAGTTTCATAAGCTGTTTGACGGTGAGCTAACAATTTCATCACATCTGTTCTTACAGCACCAAACCCAAGCTGACCAAGGTGCTACAAGAGTAGAACAATCAAGTTAGAAACAGGGCGCCCACAATCGAAGGCAAGAAGCCAGGACACCCACATATAAAGCTGGTAAACTGGCAAGACACCCACACAGAGCGGGAAGAGGATGCCAGGACACCCACTTTTACTTTCAACACAGCAGCAGGACATCCGCCTTTGGTGGAAAAGCAGAGATTTGTATGATTGCAGAGTGTGCAGGATGTTCTTCTAAAACCCTGCCCAGTTCAAACCAGTGAGAAAAACCTCAGTCATTGTGGTCCAGCTTTGTTCACTCCAATGCATTGAAATGTTCCAGAAAGAGCCCGGGAGCCAGAGCCTTGGCCTTAAACCATGGTGATGCAGCCACTGGAGAGGAGCATTTGTGCGGGATTGTGCTGCAGTTTATTGTGATTCTGTTGGCTTGTTAGCCAGTGAGCTACTTACCCAGCATCCTTAGAGTGAAGGCGAATACTGCTAAACTGCTTTCTCCACAAATTATTCACCCAAGTGAGAGTTCTAAGAAGACTATTATTAATTAAGGTAATTATGTATACTCAAGTATAATTAGGTGCAGATTATACTTTACATTGCAGGGCTTTAGTTTATAATCTTACTGAGCAGAAATTAAGACCTACACCAGCAACATTGTATGTATCTAAGAGTGCAAGTGGAGGGGCCCAGACGATAAGAGATGTGACATATTTCTGGGATTAAAGGAAAGATTACTGCTACTGAGAAGAGCTAGATAAACAGAGTATTTAACCTGAATGTGGATGTATTTTTTTTTAAGTGTGTAAAGAATATTCAGGAAAGCATGATGGGTATTATATGTATCATACATCTTCAACATGCTTGTTTGCTTTCATTCATTAAACATAAAAACATAAAATAGTATATTCAGCTGAAGTGGCATTAGGATTGCAAAATAATGTTCAAACATCATCTTTGTTTGACAAGGGCGGCTGTGGCTCAGTTGGTAGAGTCGGTCACCTCTCAACCAGAAGGTTGGGGGTTTGACACTTAACCCCAAGTTGCTCCTTCTGCTTCATCAGTGGCGTATGAATGTGTATGAATGGGATTATTTACTTCTGATGAAGTAGGGGTGACATGCGATGTAAAAGTGCTATGAGTAGTCAGAAGAGTAGAAAGGTGCTATACAAGCTCAAGTCCATTAACCATTAACCATGGAGCCTCTTAAATCTGCTTCAGCCCCAAAACTTACATTTCTGCCGATATGACATGATGATAGGATGGTGCCAAGTTTGCTAAGTATTCAGGTGATCTAAAGCCATAGACCGTACTCCAATACAGTAGGCAGTGGAATGCACCTTTAACATTTTAATATTTCAATAAATATTGCATGCTTTTGTTTAAAATTATTTGTTGGGCTTTTTATTACTTTATTGGATAGGACAGTTGAAGAGAGAAAGGAAACGCCAGGAGGAGGGAATGGGAGATGACATGCAGCAAAGGCCAATGGTCGGACTCGAACCCACAGCTGCTGCAAACAAAACCACAGCCTCTGTACATTGGGCCTGTGACATAAACCAGCAGGCTATCAGCAATCTCATAAATATTGCATGCTTTACATTAAGTTGTAGTTTTCTTATATCCAACAATGAATAAGTATATTCTGTTTTTAGTCTACAACTGCCTGCTTGCCCTTCTTGATAAGCTAGACATTTTTATTGGTTATATCTTTGACAATATAGACATTCAATGGCAAAACCCTGCAAATTCAGCATTTTATTACGGGGGTATTTTTGTCTATTCACTAGTAATATCTGTTGTTGAGGACAGATATGCATAATTTACATTTTAACCCAGGCAGTCTAAGGGGAGGGAATGAAATTGATGGTCAGAAGAATGAATACAAATAAGATTAAATAAAACTGCATGTTAATTAAAACACCATCCCATTTCTCTTTTAGGAATTAAAAGCTGCATTGCACTGTAGAGAGCTTACATGGACATTTTAATTGTCCATCCCCGTGGCACTTTGTTTTTTTCCCAGAGAAAATTGAAAGAAAAAAAACAGCTTTATGAACTTTTCAATAACTTTGAGAAAATATATATTGGTATCAACACCACCAAAAAGTACTTCAAACTCATTACATATCGGCAAAATACAGTATCATGCATGCAGAGTTGGCAGTTTCCAATAACAACTAACTTCATGTCCAAGGACTTGTGATTCAAAGACAAGTAGAGACAGCCTTTGACCGTGATATACTTGATAGTGACTGCACTGTACATGCAATAGCTCCAGGTAAAGAATCTATTCATTAGCAGATCTATCGACGTATAGATTTCTTTTTTCTCTAACATCAGCAGCTTTGCCATGTTGTTCACCCCCAGGTTTTATGTTCCAACATTTGTCTGCCCTATATTCAATGGGTTTTGTACCATTACAGGACCATTTGTGGGACTTATTTTCACCATTTTAGCCTCCCTTGCTTTCAAAAAGCAGGCTTTGGCCTTTACAGGATGACCCCACAGGACAAGTACAAGGCTGTAGGTGAAATACTGTTTATGAAGACCATTGTTCTGAGAGGCTTGTAATGCTAGCTCTGCCATAAAGAAGAATTGCTAAAAGCCTGTATAAAAAGGTCACAGTAGTGTTAAGGCAGTTGTATTGTACATGCCATGTTTTGGCACAAGATATACTGAAGCTGTAGCATAATCAGTTTAATGTGACGCTTCATCTTAAAGACGCATTAAAGTGAATATAGTGCATCCATAAAATACATGTTTTTCTTTGCAATTTTGGTATTTCCTACGGGCTATGGTTTTTCAGTTTGCATGTTGAAACGCTAACTTGCATTTCTAATTTCAAAATGTAAAATAGCAGACAGACAGCAGGATTCTCATCTGTCACGCCCTGAAATAGAAATTGGAGTTGTTTCATAGACGGAGAATAGTAAGATTGAATTTTGGAATGCATATAATATTGATTTGAGCACCCACTTCACACTGGAATGAGGTGTCCCTCTTTGTAGGGCCACTGTAGGAGCCAAAAGTGAAAATAAAACCACTCAGCTTCTCATTCAATCCAAGTTACTGGTACGGTATCTACACTGTGCTGAGCCATCCCATGCCTGAGTGTCCCTAATACATTATTTGAGAGCAGCTGGAACAATGATGTACTACAAGAATGCAAACCGAATACTCTGACGTGAGAGGATGAACCATGCTCATAATTCAGAGGCCGTCTGCTTTTCAAGCTCACTGATGGATTTGTACTTCCATCTTCAGGAAGTTCCTTAAACTGCAAGTAATGTATCTCCACTGAGCACAGCAGCAAACCTCAGGAACAACATGTCACTGGATGAAAATGCATGCAGTACAGCTTCAAATAGGTAAAAAAAAAAAAAAAAATTCATTATGCCGTGCATGTGGTTCATGTCATTGTATTCATGGTTTAGTTGTATTCTGGAACTGCTGAAGCCTCTCAAATAGGTAGTGAAGCATCTTAAAATCTTGCATAGTTGCTTCTGTTTCACAGCTGCTGCATGACCTGGATTAACAAAATGCTGTAGAGAGAGTACTATTCACAGAAGTATGCTGCTGTTTTGTGGCATCTGTGCCCCTTTATACTATAGTGGCACACACTCTTTTTAGTATTGTGCTGAATTCTTTTGATGTTCTGTTTAAATTAAAGTGCTGGAATGAATCATGAATGTTTAAGAAAGGTTCATCTTTCCTTTGGATCTTGCAGAAAACAGTTTTTGTAATAATTATGCAACATTCATGTAGAGAAGGCCTGCATGATATGAAAAAAATATGCAATATACTGTATGTTATCACTGTATGATATTGCTGTAACTATATGAAATGCGATACACAAAATTATAGCGAGATTAGAGTATAGCTTTTAATCACAGTTTTGTGATTGTCCAGCTGTTGTTCCTCATGTTTGACACAATACCTGTGTTTGCAGCACAGATGCAGACAGATGCAAGTAAACATGGAACTTCAGTGTTAAGGTCTATATTGCATATATCTAAACACGTTATTAGTAGCACTGTATTTTTTATCTTTCCATTCATCGTAAAGTTCCACATGGTGAAGAGAAAGTCATGGGAAAAGAAGGAGAGCAGGCACAGCACATACAAATCACAGGGATGCACAGTCAAAGGGGGGATACACATGAAGAGCTGCAGTAGGGATTCACACTGCAACACTGGCCACGAGTCAGCCAGCCGCAGCGTCAGCCAAGAGGACATAAACATGCAGGTTTATCTCTGCATCTCGGAGCCAGCCACACCACTTGACAAAATGATAAAGACTGACAAAGTGCAGCTGTGCCAACAGTGGGGAAAGATAAAGACTCAGCCGATGGGAGCCAGCAGCTATAACCAGCACAACAGAGTTAAAATGCTGCAGTGACTTTAATGTGTTATTGTTTTGGTCACATTCTGTTGTCTATGATATAATGGACACCACGGTAAATGTGTCTACTGGGGGGATTTGTTCAGAGGGAACAAAAGAAACTGGACTACAATGGTTCAACTCTTTATCATCTTAACATTTGTGTATATGGCCTGCAGTCTAGTGCAGTATTTAAACATTACTATTAAAGTCACTTCTTTGACTACAAATAATCAAACTTTCCACAAACCCGCATATAGTCAGGAGGGCTGCTGAAACATTGCACAGTACTTAATTCACTTATATCAGTATGTCCTTATATTTAAATGTGATACAATGTCTTTATAAATCCCATCCATCATCATAATCTAATGATGCAGAGGCTATCGTAACTTTGCATGATAAGGATGTTATATTTAAAAAAGACCATTAAATATGATGAATAAGTAATGATTCACTTTATAAATTAAGTGCCACCTGGACCAATCACAACATTCATATGCTGCTTGCACGACATCAAGGTCAAAGGGAAACAGATCATTCATCATAACGACTTTTGTGGTGCAGGTGGACTACTACAAAGAGCAGTCTTGAGGTGGGAGACAATGGCCACAACAATGACCTCTAATTCTAAGGCAATAACATTCATTTCTTTAAATGTTACTTAAAGGCTTTATATGCAATTTTTTTGATCCAGCAGGTGTCGCCCTTGAGCACCAGCATGAAACCAAAACAACTCGCGCTGCATTGTTGTGTTAGCATGCTAATGCTAGCGATCATTATTATGCTCGTATCTTCACACTGCATGTAAATTTACCCGAAATGACCGTGATCTAGAAAAGCTTACGGGACATTCAATGAAGCAGTGAGTACAGTATGTTATTCTTCTTTTCTCTAGTCCCTCAATTAAACAACTTTTATACGTGAGGGGAGGAGTCAGCCGGCCGTCCCGGCGATATAAACAAACTGAAGATAGGTCCCGGAAAACTCGGAAAACATCACAGACAGTGGGACTCAGGTGTTACACCCATTGTAGTTATTTTCAGAGGATATACTTGATTTCTATTATATTTAAGTGTGGAAAATCGCATATTAAGCCTTTAAGTATAGTAAGTAGAGTAATAGTAAGTGTAGAATAGTATAGTAAGTAAATAGAAAGTAGACCGAACATGTCATCATTTGCCTTTGTGTTTCTAATACAGATGCACCGATCCACTTTTGTTCAGTTCTGATCCGATTCCGATACTTTTATTATCATAGCTAATAGTGTTATTGTTGTTCTTGGTACTATGTGTAAGGCCACATAAAGCTGTTGTAAATCCGGCATTGCATTGCGCTGGCTTCACATACAAACAGGAGGCAGCAACAACTGTAAGGTTTTCAAATTAAATGTTTTAAACTGAAATGTAAAAGTTGTACATTGATCATATAGGAGCTGTTCCATCTTGTCTGAACATCATGATGGAGACGATTTGTGTCTTAAAATTCAGTCTGAATGTCTTGAAAGTGAGACTGTACGAGCTGAGAACGTTTGAAGTGCCCGACCACCTGTCTTGATCAGTGACGTGGATTGGCGCCGTCAGTCCGATATCCGATAAATTGCATCAATATCTGACCCGATACCGACAGAAGATCGGCTCGGTCCCATCTCTAGTTTTTAAATCATTTGAATTTTTTTTTTTACATTTGTTAAGAAATGTCTGTATTAACGATTCTTAATGTAATTCATCAGAGCACAGTCACTGAAAATACATGTTTACATGTGTTTAACCTCTTCAATAAATACACTTCATTATTAGAATGTGTTTATAAAGTGCTTTTAATCGAAGTGTTCTAGATTAAAAGTAAAATCATAAATGATCTTTTATAAGAAATCAGTTTTTGTATGACTGAACAAAGAAGATAAAACATTTTTCTCTGTAACTTCAGCGACACATTTTGTTCCAGTTATAAATATGTATTTCCTTTCCTTTACCTTGTTATTAAAAACTGATTCAGTCTTCTGTAGGTTATTTCAACATAACCCGATGACAACAAATATGACTGAAAACTGACAACAACAAGCAGAGGATGTTTGCGCTCATTAAAATGAAATGACAAATTGAATGTTGGATATATGTTGACCAGAGGTTCCAAACCTTTATTTCCTGGAACCCACACATGAAAAAGTGATACCTGTGCTTATAAAAAACCCTGAGATCTCTGACACCAGCATGTTGGGAAACAATGCTCTACACCATTGTGACTTGTTTTTTTTTGCATGTTGTCTGTTGAGCTGCAAGAATGAAATACAAAAATGCAAATATCTGTATGTTTCCAGACACCAATTTAACCTTTTGCATTCAATTTAACATGTTCCAATGAAATTCCTCTGCGCCAATATTAATAGAAAATGGGAAGAAAACAAAAATGTGACCCTTAGCCCAAGACACAACAAGCTTTATTCAGCGGTACAACAGCCTGCACTGATTTGTTTGCATACAAGATAATAACCAGAGCTAAACACATTCATAACATAGAATATATTCTCACTGTGTTCTACAAGGCGCCGTGCCAGAGGAGAGAATATGAAAATAAAAAGCTCTGCTTAGTCTGTCCTGACAACCTGCCCCTTGTATGGCTGTGACAGGCCCCAGTAAATTTGGACTCTTCCCTCCAGGGTCACACATATTCCAACTTTTCTAAAGGAAGGCAGGTCTCCGCCATGAGTAAGCCACAGGCCCATTTTCTGATGTATGTGGGGAGAGAACTCTTTTAAGAGCAAGCCGCCCTGGAGCAGCTGTCATGTAATTCAGCCAGCGTCAGATATCGATGGTGGTTTGTGAACTTCACTTCAGCCATGCTTTTTACAGAAGTGATGAGGCATTACAAAAAGGCTCTTTGTTCAAACTAAGTAGACAGAAAAGAAGAAGTCAGCAGTCCTGCCCACTCCATCACAACACTCTACTTTGTTCAGTCTCTGTTCAGCTCATGGAACACCAGGCAGCACTGTGAAGTGTGAGAGGTGAATTTTTCTACATTTAAACAACACAGTGTTGAACTGGCTCGTCTCGCAGTAAAAACAGGATTATTGTCTTTCTTTTAAAAGGAGAATAGGCCTGGAGAGAGAGCAGTTTATCACTTATGGTGTCAGTTATCTCACTAAAACTGCACTTTTGAAGGTTTAATGAAAAAAAATCAGATACTCTTTTCGTCTGTCCTTTATCTTTGCAGTTTATGAAGTGTCTAGATGATTCATCATTAGAGCTGGGACAGAGTCTTACTCATTTCATCTTTGCAGTTTGTGTGCAGTCTAAATCCCTTAGTAATGCAATTCAGTTGTAATGACTTACTTGATTTAACGTATTCGTTGTTGAAATGTTCTGAACATGATGCAATTCAGAGTTTCCATTTTCAATGAGCAGTGGATGGATATGGAGGTGATAACCAAGCAATTATCATATGTTCTTACATCAAGCTGGGACAAGTCTATACTGAATAGACTGTGAATGTGAAATGACCTAATCACTTGTCATGTCACATAGTGATATCATCCTATTCAATAAGGTCTGTCTGCAAGGCAATGGTGCAAGTGGCCACCAACACTACTCTGTTCTATTTCTTTAGATTTTTAGTAATGTAAGTGACATAGCTTTAGGGACTCTGACAGTCTGTCCACTTTGGTCTAAACACTTTGGAATGGCCTTGACATCTACCATCTAATGTGTCAAAGGATAGTCCCAACTTTCTTCAGAAATGGCCTTTTCTTTACAGGAGCACCATCATGGAAGCTCACATTTGGAGTCTTTGAGACAAATGTCAACATTTTGAGAATGTTTTCTTGTGCAGAAAATCATGTCCCTCTTAAGATAAATTGTAAAAGGTTTGGTGAGTCCTGTGACCTTGTTCACCTCAGCTTCAAATATTTTTGAAAAACAACATAAAATGATGCCTGTGTCTGAATTTCACTTTGGCTTTATAGAAATATGGACAACTCATTTCCACCTCCTTCAAATGTACGAAATCCAAGCCAAAATACTTCTGTGACAGGCGGCAAAAAATTGCTGTTCCTCTACTTCTGTTTGTCCTCCACTGTCCCTCCGATAAAGAACGCTGCAGGAGCCGCATTTGTCAACAGATTAAAAACTAATTCAAACTAAAGTTCTCCAAACACATGGACATAAGCATTAACTGTGATGACAGAAACCATATTTGAGAATAAATTATTAAATGTTTCTTTAATATACATGTACCTCAGCTAGTCAGCAGGGGGAGCTCTAAATCATTTTGTGTTCCTTCTCTCCTGATATGGCAGCATTGTCTCGGTGATATCACAGTGCCATTAGCTTACTACAACTTTGTTCAATTTAAACCTAACAAGGGTAAGGCAAGCATTGGCGTGGACTTCGGTTTTGTTTGTAATGCAACTCATGCATGCACTTCTTATACTTCTTACTCTATATGTCACATGGCATGTTATAGCACTATATTTACATATTGTCTGAGGAAAAGCCCCGGCCCAATAGTAAAATTTATTGACGTTATTGTACTTTAAATGACCATTATTAATTTGAAATCTTTTGTCTAGGATGTGTTGTATAACTTGCACTTGTACAATCTGAGTGTGTGTGTGTGTGCGTAGCTGACATCTGCATATGAATAATCAAACGTTTTTTCTATCACTTACATATAATCCCTGTAGGTTCGTCCTTACCTTCAGCAGAGGATAGATGTGTAATAATATCCTATTCAAGTTATGAGCACACAGTCTAGGAGACTAATGAGAACCATTAGGTGGCTGATTACTCTGAATGGTCATCTAATAACCACAGAATGAGGAGAAATTATCAAAGGGCCACGGTCACCATATGGTGAAAACTCTGTTCCCTCCTGACATCCCAGTATTCAAAGATGATGAAAGCCAGTCTCTGTACAGACTAATATACAGAACAGTTGTTCATAAAACTCTGGGGAAGTTTTTATATATGACACTAATTAAGATCCTTTTTTTTTTTTTTTTTTTAAGAATACAAGGCCTAAGCTATTCTGATATACCATACGTGGGTCAGAACCACTCCAATCTGAAGTTCAAATCTGTATCACAAACTGTTTGTTTTTTGCAAACTGTTTGCATGTAGAGTATGTGTTATATAAGTTATTCTACCACCCGATGTCCCTGACGCCCAGCCTCCACCATGTGGTTGGTTTTTCTGCCCAAGTTCCTAATCTCCACTGACACCTAAATGTGGACCCAGATGTACAGGGCCCACACCTTCTTCAGAATGTCATATTTGATACAAATCCTGTGTATGCTTTGATTTTGATATCCTTTATTAAAATTTGGGTTTACACTCTGTTATTTATAGAGACTTTACTTCTCACACCGAATCACACGCATGCACAAACAGGATCTGTGGACATGCATTGGTGGAGAGATGTCAGAGTGGGGCTGCTACACACTGCTAAGCAGAGGGCGCGCCAGAGCAGTTGGGGGTTGGTGTCTTGCTCAAGGGCACATCGACAGTGCTCGGGAAGTGCCCTGGCACCTCTCCAGCTACCAGACCAACTTCCAGATTTGGTCCGCACCAGGACTTGAGCCTGCGACCCTCCGGTTCCCAACCCAGGTCCCTATGGACTGAGCTACTGCCGCCCCCATCCTGTACAGACTTTTTGCATCTTTGTAAAACACCAAACAACACACGTGTGGGAAAAAAAATGCATCTAAATGCAGAGAACTTGCTGGACTGAGGTTGGAAAATTTTGAATACATTTCAGTGCACTGAGCCCAAACAGCATGTGTATTATTAAACCGAAGACTAAAATGATCGCAAATACACAAAATCGCTTCAGATTCTCTTGTATAAAGCAAGGTCACAGGAAACAGTCCATGACTGCCAAGCATGGAAGGTGGACACGGTTCACAGCTTACACAATTATACACACTTTGAACACAATCAGCTCCGTGCTCACTGGCATTATCCCTCATTTTAGGGACAGGTGTTCCCTTTCTTCTATATATTCCCTCACCGCAGCAGCAGAAGGAGAAGGAAAAAAAATCATCTTCAGCAGATGTGATACGCTCATCGTTTTCTCTCACATGGAGCCAAGCACCGTCAGCATCACGCCAGAGGAGTCGGTCTTTTTTTGGTGTTCTGAGGTTATGCACTGAATAAAACTGCATGCGTGTCTGCAAAAAAAGAAAGAATCAGCTGCGTGTAATTTATTAGGAGCAGAGTGGGATTTTTTTAGTGTCCAACTGTGCAGCTGGCAGCACTATTTCAAATGAAAATGAATGGGAAGACTGCTACTGAGTGAAATGAAGTATATGTGACTCTTCCTGCAACCAAATGTACCTTATGGGTACAAATAAAGTAACTTGAACCTGAACAACTGCTAAATAATTTAAAAAATCCCATTAGCAAAATAATGATGTGGGTTTACGGTGTGAAAAGTTTTACTCAGGCCATTTAAAAAGTTAAAAATGCTGCAAATTCAAATTATTCAGTGGACCACACAAACTTATCACAGATCTCTTAATAACACTTGAGATTAAGATCAATCATTTCCTCATTTATATCTATTTGTTAAATGTAAAGAGATGAGATGAGAGCAAGCCTAAAAAAATGCAGTGCAAGAAAAAAAATCCTTCCACACAGAGGTTGCCATAGCAACAGAAAAGGTACAAATGAAAAATTGTAGATGCAAAAAAAAAAAAAAACGTATTGTACATTATTTAAAAATGACCTCCTACAAGTCACCTGCAGTACCTTTACAGCCCTCAAGGGGGCCACATCTCACACTTTAGGCAAGGCATGTTTATTAATATAGCACATTTCAGCAACAAGGCAATTCAAAGAGCTTCACACAAGACATCAAAAGCATAATGGCAGAGAGAATAAGACATCTAAAGGAATCAATGCTGTTGGTGGTAATATGTTTTGTGTTGGATTTAATGGCTCTCTTTGTGGTTCTGTTTTGCTTTAGGCTTTTAGTGGTCAGCTGCTCATAAATTAACTTATTCTCACTCCACTGCTGGAAAAGCACAGCATCAATATTGAACTAAAAAAAACATGATTAAAAACCATTGTTGTAATTTCTACTGTTATCCACAAGGTGGTGCCCTTTCCTTTTATAAATATTCAGCAACAACAGCGAACTTAATTAGTTCTGTCAATAAAATTGTCCTTATTTTAAAATGAGGGGTTGCGACAGTAAGTCATTGTCTGACTGTTTTGATTAAAACTTGTTCATATTAACATTTAAAAAAGACAGATAATGAATGAGATTGAGTTTTTCTATCTGATCAAACTGTAAATAGGTGGCTTTTTTGTATGAATACCACCAATATAAGTAGCCTATTTACCTCAATTTCTATTTAAGATTTGAAAAAATACATAAATTATTTCAAATTTAGAGCAACATGTTTTTCACTCTGTGTTAAAAGAAAGATATTTGGGGGTTTTAGTTACAGTTTGACATTTTTGCTTACAGTTGAGTAATAGAGTGTTTTTTTTTCATGTTGAAAAACTAAACGTGTGTCTCAGTGCAAAATCCTGCAGTTTGTCGAGTGTTTTAAAGCATAAAAAACATGTTTACAGCCTGGTACAAAAAACGAAATAGGTCTGATTATGAAGCAGCAGGAGTAGTATTGTCATCACCGGAACATACAGAAGAGGGTGACGTCCCTCAGGCTTCTTGCATTACAGTCAATGGTGGCTCCATGTTTTTATAAAATAAGTGACTAAGGGAGTCACAGTTTGTTTGATTAGTTTGGACACACTGTCAACAACTTATTCGGACCAGATCACAGTCACATGTCTTGAGTCAGCGTGTCCCCTGAACGACGATGTCCGCTAATGAAAGATTCACTTTCATGCTCCTTTTGGCCAAACTGTGACTACTCATCAAACCTGACTGTTCATCAGGGGGCAATTTATCCATCCTAAGAAAACAAACTCACTTAAACATGTCTGCTGCCTTTAAAAAAAATAGACTGTGGGGAGTTCATTAAAAAATAGATACCTTACATTCTACCCATACCTTACACTTCAAGGATAAAACAAAGCCTTCAATGACCAATGTTGTGTGTTGAGATTCAGTTCATTAAACATCAGTCTCATTACTTTGTGCATATCTGGTTGCCAATCATCCGTTGACTTTTTATCCAGCTGCATTGTTTTCATTCTACACACATTCTTAGTCGCCATCTGTCAAAAACTGAATTATTGAGCAGCAGATCTACCGCTGTTTAACATTTGCTTTACCCGAATACCGACAGAGTCCTGGGAGGCCTGTCCTTGAGTTTTTTTTTTTTCTCTCCGAGCTTTGACACTGATAATCAGACACAACAGGAGAAACGATTGTGTTTTTCTTATTTGTCGAGCTGCGGTGTGTAAGAAGACTGTGAAACTATATTCACACAAATCACTACATCGTCCTCTCTTTTTATGCTCATCACTCAAGTGTCGGTGCATGTGAGTGATTATCTTACATGTGAGTGAGTGTCCTTGTAAGACGTTTTCTTCAACAGCATTAATGCTAATACTGCGCTAATTATCTATAGCCTGCTTGTTTTTATTGTGAAAATGTGCTGTTGTGATTCATGTCATTTTAAATGTGTGGCACCTAGGGTTAGGGTTATGTGAATTACTCTGTGGGTAAAACATTGTCAAATAGGTTGTGAGGCTAAAATTAGCTGTGATTGCACCACCAGCCTCTTGGTCCTCCTTGCAGATTAACACGTGTTGTTACTGTGGTTATTCGTTGCTCCAGTGGAGTGGTTATATGCCAGTTTTCCATCTCCTATAAGCCGCCATCTTTCCAGATAATTTTATCCAGGCAATAAGAGCAAGGAGAGCAGGCCCATTAAAACTGAGCTATGGCCCCGGCTAGTGGCCAGTGGTTGCATTACAGCTTAGACACAACATTTAACCAGCATTGTGGGCCTAAATTAATGACAAATATTCATTAGTATATAATTAAAGTAATATTGTGCTGAAGCTTTAAGCTTTAAGGAAATTTAACAAAATATAAAACAATTCAGACATGTCACCTTATGGAATCTATTTAAATTCTAGTAAAATATGTTGAAGAAAGATTTGGTGTAATTGGCTTTGTGTACAGACTGTTAATGCTATCGCCACAGCAAAACCAAGAAACAATATTAAAAACAAGACCTCAGGAAGATTTGAAAAGTTAGGGGATTTGATACAAACGGCAAGAAGGAGCCCAGATGAATGATTTACACACAAACAGCAGGAACTTCAAATCAATATTGTGATGCACTGGAGGCCGGTGTGAAGAGATTCAGTCTCTTTTTTCTGCAAGTTAAGAACTTTTGCTGCACCATTTTGACAATGAGACTAGATGGAAGAGCAAACACAAGGAGTTACATCTGCCAGGAAGTGAGCAGGAAATGAAGATGCAAAAATATTCTCAAAGACTGTCAGTGTTTTTCCCATCTGAAGGGGGAAAAAAACTCTTTAACTGCTAAATAAATATGCTTATCAAAGCTAAGATTGCATCAGAGATTAACCCAGATTTTTTTCGGGCAAATGCGTTGACAATGTTTTTGATTTATTATGGGGGTAATGATGGAGTCAAGGAGAATTAATATGACAGACTCAGACTTGCTCTCATTAAGTGGGAGAAACAGTCTTTGATGTTTGAGACGTCAGTTCATGCAGTCAGTAATGGAGGCAAATAAAACCCACGCACCCTCACAGATGTATTTCTGGTTATATTTATTGTATTCAGAGATGCATCTTGGGTAATAATCTTGATTTTCTGTCTCCTATTTCACACAACTTGACAAAAAATTGATTGTCAGCGATGAACAGGTAACCGCTACTTGTTTTAGAAAGCCCAATCTTTAACTTCCTGTCTTCTTAAGCTCAATGTGTAACTCTAACTGGGCTTCCTTTTCCTCATCATCATGATTTAACATGACATAAACAAGTCAAAATGACTCTTTAAGCCCTTGAGGCCGCCACGTGTACAGCTGAGTGCAGGCAGAGGAGCCTCTTTACAGATGACCACTCAGTCCATGAACTTTGCCAGGCTGCAGCAGTCTTCCTGTTGAGACTTAGAGAGGAGCTTCTGTGTGTATTTTAAGGAAAATAAACCCGGCAACATGTTAGCAGCAGCCTGAGAGACACTTAATACCAGATATAGCAGCTCTGAAAACACATTCGCAACACAGTTCTGGGTTAAATCCTCTCTGATCAGGCTTAATGGAAAAAAAAAATCCACCCTGAAACAGTTTAACAACAGCCAAGCAATCTGTGGCGAGGTTTCTTCAAATCCTTTATTTTCTTTAGCTATTATACTTGAGAATAGAGTCTACCACTTCACCTGCTACTGGATGGATGTAGAGTCAATTATATCCCTTTGCCCTCTTTGCAGTTATGGCTGTGGAATTAAAACTTCATCAGCAGTACATGTCAGCTATATTATGGTGCTGTTATAGCTCAGAAACCTCCTCAACTGAACTGCTAACATAAAGGATATTCACAGCTTTTAGAGCGATTCAGAGGTATAAAAATGGAATTTGTGATAATGATAAAGCATCACATAGCTGCCAACTTATGCTTTGAAAAATGTTCTGCTCAATTCAAAAGTGAACTGAGAAAAAACTAATAGCTCAAGGACTGTATTTTTAACATGCCAAGTTGAACAGGTCATTAAAAACTTACTGCAGTCCCCTTCGAGAAGTTTCTCATATTTAAAACATAAGACTGGCAATAACGTGTGGGCCTTGTGTCTGACAGACAATGAAACCAGTGAGTTTGGATGGGCTGACTGCTGAGGGGAGATTGTTCACCATCAAAGAAGTCCGAACCCAGGACTAGGCCTGCACTCACCATCTTGAATGTCATCTGCTTCAATTCAGATCCATTTGACCATTTTCTTTAAAAAAAAAAAAAAAAAAGTTACAAAGGACAAAAAAGAAACTCATGACACTTTCTTATGGGCCAAGCTGACCCTGAGGACTGAGAAGACCAAACAGTGAATCATTAGCAAGCTAGCTTCTGCTGAAAGTCATTCCATACAGCTGAATCGATGGTTTACTGTCCAGAAAAGACACGCCTGCTTTCTTCTGCTCAATCCTGATATAATGGACCCGCCTTTCCAAAATGGATTTGAACATTTAAATGGCAAGTCTGCCACTGTTTTCTCTGTAAACAGCATAGAAGAAGGAAGCTTGAAAAGGATAGGGACAGTAACATATGAGGGTGGGGTTAAACGTTTAACCAAACCAAACGTTTAACCAAACAGACAGCGAGCAGAGGAGGTGACACTGTCTGAAGTAAACTAATACATTGGCAACTTTCCCATAGTGAAACGTTGCCAATGTATTAGTGCAATTTACATGTTGTGCAGGAGTTTACTTGCATTTTTTGGTCATTAAGAACAAGAACATTCTTACTTGGGGTGTGCTATTTTTGTTCCTGTAGTACAAAAAAAAGGGTACTGATATAATTTGATTTTAGTATCAAAGTTTAACATTCTGGTATCATGACCAGACACCTTACTATTAGCAGGATAATAGTGTTGACATTCTAAAATAAGCTTTATTCAGACCCTTAAAGGTTAGCAAATGTGTCGTTTCAACTTGAATAGATTTCCCATGAGATTTCTACTGATGATTGTCTTTTTATTTGCTCCGAGATTGAGAAGCTGTGAAATTATAATTTTTGTCAGATCATAAATTTATGATTTAAGAAGCAATAAAACGTTAAAACAATATCTGAGCTTCCCAACATGAGCATGATGTCAAAGGAAAATGTCCACTGTCTCATATCTATATTTTTTAAACCATCAAGGGGGAATATCTTTTAACTTTTAAAGCCTTCGGTTGATTTGGTGGGAGTGGCTGAATCTGGATTGGCTGAGAACGAGACAATTGCACTCCAGGTTGTAGCATTACAGTTTGGAGTGCCATAAATTGAACCACTTAAGCGATGATGAGTTTTCGACGTTCTGACAAGTGCTCATGTCGACATACAGCCAAATAAAAGCAGCATTATTCTTTATGGTTTGGATTGCAGTGATTGAATAATTGCAAAGGGGAAAAAAAGCATGAATTTATTATTCTATTCAGTGATTCTATTAACTACGAGAGTTGTGTTGCATTGTTGTTGCAGGTGGCGTTTTCACACTTCTTTAACATGCTCAGGCACAAACCCCAAAGCACCTAAAGCTCAGGCTCAGATGTTTAACAAGCTTGCACAGCAGTTTTGTGTGACTGCGCAGTATTCATTCACTTTGTGAATTAAATATGTGGGGTTAAAAAGCAGCAGCTCATCAGTTAGCAACACACCCTCCAGAGACAGCGCTGAGCTAAACTGGCACCGTGGGCAAAATCTGAACTATGGGTCATCTGAAAACCCTTGAGCCAAGAAAGTCGTTTGATCCCAATCATCACACAAAATCACATTTTCTCTTTGAATTGTCTGTTTGCTTAACTCTTCCCTTGAACCGAAATTCTATGGGTTAGCAACTGTAACCTAGCAGGCCAGTGGAGATTTTGATTTCTCCACCTTGAAGCAGTGTGGATGGGCCCGCAGTGAAATAAACGCTGCATACACAGAGTTAGGAAGGTGGTGTTTTTTTAGGCCTAGCAGTTATGTCATGCATCTCATGCACAGATGCTATAGTCCTCATCACAGAGACTGTGGGTTCAAATACGGCCTTGGCACTTGGCTTCATGTCAACCCCCGCTTTCTCATCCCAGCATTCACTGTCTCTCTTCAACTTAAAGGCAAACAAAAAAGTAACTTTAAAAAAATCCTCATGGAGAAGAAGCTCACTTTTCCTCCTTTTGGCAAAAAAAATCATTGAAGCATTCAAGCACATACGGTATTTAAAAATCCTTTGCAGAATTTGCTATGTTGTCAAGAAGGTTATCAGATAAAAGAAATGTGTCTTGGTGTAATAAACATATTAAGAAAAATGTATAGAATTATGAAAGGAAGTACTACGAGTCAAAAGACATAATGACAAACAAGACTATAAAATATAAGAGAATATTCAAACAAACATTAAAAAACTAAAAGAGCCAATGTTACACCTTGTAAACAACAACAAAAGGTATCTTAAAAACCAAGCCACAGCTGACAAAGTCATCCACCAAGATTGATTTCAAATAGTAAAATGAATGGCTGATGTTCAGAAATGTGTAGCTGCTTTGATCTGCCTCTGCCTGAAATACAGGACTTATTTTAAAGGTCAAATATTATCCTCCTGTTCAACAAGTTTAAATAAGCCTCAGCGCTCCCCAAAACATGTCTGTTTGGGGATCCTGATCCTGTATGTCATCATGCCTATACACCCCTCTAGTTTAGAACAGGCTGTTGGCTTGGGTGGCTTTGGCTTTCTTGCACTATGCCCGAATGTTAATGTTGGAAATGCTCACTCAAAGGGCAGAACAAACACCTAGCTGTGGGAATGTCACCCACTGCCCTTTGTGATGTCACAAGTAGTACTCAGGAAATGCCCTGGCACCTCTCCAGCTACCAGACCAACTTCCATATTATGGTCCGCATCGGGACTTGAACCAGTGACCCTCAGGTTCCAAACCCAAGTCCCTACGGACTGATCTGCTGCCGCCTAGGAAGAAATACGGGCAGTTTCGAGGGGTGAATCTGCTGCTGTTACATTTGCTAACAGCATATAAAAGGTTCACATGTAGGGACAAAAACTAAGGGTAGACGTCTAGCCAGTGGTCAGATATAGAACTGTGGATCATTGGGTTCACTTTCTGTTCATTTGCCATCATCCAAAGATTGAGAAACCCTGATTGTATTGAAGTTGGTAGGAAGCAGTGGTTACGTCTCTTTAAACGAAAAGCTTTCAATGGACTGAATGGGCTGACAATTTTCTAGCTCGATATTTAACCTCAGCAAAGTAACTCACATATTTTTGTCAATTCACTGCTTACATAGAAGAAAGCATTTCTTTAGAAAAATTTATTTAATGTTTGCAGAGCTAATGGAAAATGAATGCTCAAAATTCAATAAAGAAAACCCTCCCTCTAAAGTGAAATATCATAGTTGGGATTTAATTTCAGAAGATCACTATGATTTTCATCAGGAACAAACCTATTCACAAATCTTTGGCTATGAGTCACTGCTAACACTGAAATGGAAAACTTCAAAGCACCAATATATGTAAATACATGTGTCATGAATCAGCAGTCCAATCTTTTCAAAGTGGTCATAGTGGCTTCAGCACCATTAACAAAATAAAACACCAGATGAATTAATCTTGCTCCATGTCAGACTGTTCTTATCCTCGGCGTCATCCATTCAGAATTCTTCAAAACTCACCTTTCATCTGGTTTTATTTCCTACATGGGGCATAACTCATCTCTTTTAGATTAGCCTCTAGTTGAAGAAATGAGCCATAAATTTATTTTATGTTGTATTGGTATGTGTGCTCTCCCGTTTTCATTGCAGGAATAATTCTTCCCCCTCTATATGTTTTATTGTAGAGCACAGATGTGCAGCTTTTGGCCCTCTACAGATCTGTGTACTGCTCTTAGTCTAATAGAGGAAGTACAGAAGCAGGGTGGGCTCTCTTAAAGTGGATATATGTGATAGAAACAATGAACATTTTTATTTGATTAATTGTACCAGAGATGACATTGACATTACTTGACTGGTCACAGGAAAAATATTCACACAATTATAAAAGAACAGAGACACACAAACTCACAACACTGTCTTACACTTCTCACAGATCTATGAGACATGTTTAAGTGAACGTAAAAAAAAGTGATACAATGAAGTTGGTGATACATTGTTTATAATATTTTTAAAAGGAAAGATGATGCAAAATATGATGCATTTGTGTTACCTAACCTGACGTCTCAATCTTAGGCCAGAATAGTTCAACATACACACAATATGTTAGTATTGTATGTTTTTAGTTCAATATATTCATTCCATGTTATACAAGTGCAATAGTACTGTTTGTAACTGCTACCTCACCTTAAGCATGTGTTTTTACTGTGATTGTCTGTTCTTATATGTGTGCATGTTCTTTTACTTGTAATTTTTTAGCCTGAGATTGTATTTTATTCAATGTTTTTTCTAGTTCTGTTTTTACCAGGCTCAGGATGTGCAGCATAATGTCATTGTTTTTACTGACAATAACATGATTCACATTTAACCGCCTTGCTCCAAACATGTGATCTTTAGACATTCAAGATTCAAGTCTCCAATGTTTATTTGCTAAACAACACGACGCATCTCAATTAGTACATACTTCAGGATCTACTCCAGTCATCTGTGAGACTGGCTGAATTTCTCGCTGCTCCATTTGGCATTCTACTGAGTTAAAGAGCTAGCATTACAAACACACAGTGACTGATTAGCCCAAAAAAAAATCCCAGAAGATAAAAATCTTGATTTTTAAAACAATTTTTTTTCCCCACCTCTAATGCCCAGTGACAGATATCATATGAGGAAGAATCAAACGATGCATAACTATCTCAGTTGGATTACAAGAACACCAGTTTCAAATCTCTCTAAAAGTTGAGTGTCTGCTTAAGTTGAATTTTCTTTGAATCAATATTTTTGATGTTTCTAACACATACGGTTTGAATCCAATACAACCCATGATATTTAAACTCAGACACTATAAATGTCTTAATTTCAAACATGTTAATACAACAAAGTAGATCAATTATTAAGCATGAAAAGCAATAAAAATATGTAAAGTGAAACAGAACATCGACTGCCAAATTGGACCAAAAGCAAACAGAACATGTTGAGTTCAGAAAAAACGACATGTCATTTATGTGGCCACGATCAAGATGATGATTGATCAAACCCCCCCGCCCCACAGGGATCCTCACCATTGGAGTTGTGACACTTTTTCAGTGCCAGTTTAGGTGTTTGTTTTCTGTTTGTTTTAATTTGAAATCAGAGAAATCAAATCAAATCAAATACATCTATTTGATATGGACATTGAAACAGAGAGGCAAATGTGCACAACACAATTCAGATGTGTCACACTGTTCATTTTGAAGCCAGGAGCCCTTCATGTCCACCACCACTCCACTAAATCCTCAGACCCATAATCTCCCATAAACACTCCCCGACTGTGGAGCCTCCTTGGCACTGGCGGCATGTGTCTGCCAACCCTGTATACCCATTAGCACCACTAAGCCTCTGTTTGTCCCCCCGCCCAAACCCTCCATTCTCTCAACAAAGGTGAGTCTGTCTGATTATTACCTGACTTTGCACTATGGGTGGTTTTAATCCTCAGCTCTGGCAAGAACTGTGTGAAAACAGAAAAAGCACTTATTCATTTTCTATCCAGAAAAATGTCTTAAGTTGCCTCTCATTACCAGCAAACGTTTGCATACTGCAGAAAATGAATTTCAATGACTCTTTTCCCTGTAGCTTCATCACTCCCTCCTCCCCTTCATAACCTCACTTCACTTTTCCTGCTCATCTTCATCCTCCTGCTTTTCTGCACGTCTCCCTCTCTAGTCTCTCTTTTTTTTTTCTCTCTCTCTGTATCACACTCTACTCCCTCTCTACTCCTCTCTCTTTCCCCTGCAGCCTGCTAACCAGATCATTCCAATCCTTCCATAAATAGGAAAACTACAGTAAACAAAAATGAGAGGAAGACGCTGCCGGTGCAATCAGACAGCATTTCTCTCTATTTCTTTTTAAGTCCCCTCGCTGCCTGCGCTCTGTGCCGCTCATTCCTCCCAGTGCACTGCAGCTCCTCCTTCCACCTCCTCTCATCAGCTGCCCCTCCCTCTTCCTCTCTCTGTCTCTGCTAGGTGCAGCATGTATGTGAGCGTGTGCGAGCCAGCAGAGCCGCCTGTGTGTTTACATGTCAGCCTATCAGGGCTGCCGGATTTAGCGCATCTGGAGAGGACGGAGGCATTTCTCAAATGCCCCTCAGACGAGGGATTCTCATCGCTGCAAACGTCCCTCTTTCCCATCTGAATCTAGCCTAGTCTCGAGTCCTACATCCCTGTCTCCATGCTTTCGGAGGCATTTTGAATTTCCTTGGCAACATGGAGCTGCCTGAATTAGAATTCTCTGCATGACAGTCCTGGTAAGTACTCTGTCTCTATGGTGGGCTTTGAGCGCTGAGGCATTGGATCTGATTTATTATGGTGCAGTGGTGGGGCCAGGGGATCACCAGGGAGCAAATTAAAGTCAGGAATAAAATTGTGTATCATAGGAAAAAGGGAAGGGATGGAAAGAAGGGGGGTCATTCTCAGAGGAGGGCTTCAGATCTTATTTGTGCTTTGTCATCCAGATGGGTTTCATTTCTGCTGTGTGCCATGCAATCTGGCTTTGTACTGTGTAGAAGACACAAATAATGTGTGCATGTGTTTTCTGATTGTACAATATGTAGAATTTATTTTCTCAGGGTAAATGTATCAGTACAGAGACAAACTGTGAACATGATATCAAATGTATGTAATTGAAAGCATGCAAACACCCCTATGTCCGGTCTTTTAATATCCCATCTAAAAAGGTGTGAAGCTGAGCAGGAGAGTGTCTGTTTTGTGTTTTCTCTCTTGACTGTTTTGCCAGCCTGGTTGTTGCTGCTTCCTAATCTGCGCTCATTAACATTCATGTTCCCCTTCAAATGCCAGCAAACTCATCTAGACTCACACTTATTCATTCTCAGCAGCTTTTTGCTGTTGGCTATTTCCAGTGTCGATGAGGGATTCTATGCAGGTGTTTGATTGGCCACAGGTTACATAGATGGGTGGATGGTGGTGCTGGTGGGGAGGGTGGGTGTGTTCGGGGAGGGGGGGGGGGAAGATGATGGTCGACTTAGTGTGATTATTTATGCAGGCCCAATAAGCAATCTCTAGTTTAATTGCTATTGCTTGTTATATTTGCATCTTCATAATTATGGCTGCAACGCTCCAGCAGGCAGACAGCGATGAGGGGACTCTTCCTCTCTGGTTTTTTTAATAGTGCTGTAACAACCTCTGCAAGCCTCAGACCTCCGACAGTCTCAGAGTGAAGAGTCTGCTCTTCATGTCAAGGTTTATGATCTCTCAAAGCTCTTAATTGGGACCCTGTAATCAGGTTATGACAGCTGATTGGAGTCTCTCTTTTTTTTTTTTGTTTCGTACTTATTTATGCGTGACACTCTAGGTGCACGTCTGCAGCTCCAAAGCACTGAACACATTTTTCAAGGGACTGAAATGAGCAGCGGGTGTTTATGACTGGAATTTCTGATGATATCTGGGGAACAAATGAGTGTTTATCATTAGCATTGTCACTGGGCAAACTTAATTTCAACAACCCACGTATTTCCAGTATCAGTTTGTTGCGTTTGCAGGTCTTCAAGGTCTTCAAGTATGTTTGTGTAGAAGCATTACAAGGGCAAGTTGTAGATTATACAACTTTTGCACAATTTATGCTCACATAACAGATATTTATAGAGAGTCTACATTAATATTCATTGAATTCATATACACTGTATTATCACACATTGCCCTGAATCACAATTAAAATAGGATTGATTTGATTATATAAAATGGAAATTGATGTTATATGAAAAGATTTTTGCATTAGCTGTAACAAACGTAACCTGCATCCATTGATTTCTTTATGATTTGATCCCCCCAACTGGTGCAGCACAGCAAGCTGCAGTCACAGCAGCTACTGGGGATCGAAATTAACATATAAAACTACACTGACTATTTTCACCATGAGGTAATGTGGTACCTATTTTCACATTCAGAAAACACATTCAATATGCATTCAATAGGGCTCTTATTCCCCTTAATAATTACACATCTATTTAATTGAGTCTTTACAGCGTTTTATGTTTTGGTACACTTGCGTGGATGTCTGTCTCCGCAGCTGTCTAGAATAGAGTATTGGATGGAAGCATTTACCAGACTTTGTTTGTTGTTTTTTTGACTGAAGATAGCATTCTGCTTTTGTAAAGTGGTGAGTCTGGTAGAGAACAGTAAACATGTAACCTGTCAAACCAAAACATAAAGCCAAAAGATGCTAAAAGAAGAAGAATCAGAATGGTCTACCAGCTTTGTGGTTCCCCATATAAGAGCATAATTTGGCATCAGTTTGCATAGTATGTGTTCTAAGGAATTGACAAATTTGATGACTGATAACCATCATAGCTACTTTGAGTCATTTACTGAGGAGTATGGTGTTATTGGGCAGCTGTATTTAATGTACACTATGACATTTATTTAGTGTTTTGAGCACAAACAGTCAATCCCTGACCTCTGCATGAACATGAAAGATTTCACTCTAATGGATATTTTGCCAAACCTAAGTGTCCTCACTTTAAAGGCTCCCACTGAAGACTAAGACAGACACCGATCAGCCACAAAATTATGACCACTGACAGGTGAACATTGATTATCTTGTAACAGGGACACCTGTCAGTGGCTATATGCTAGGCAGCAAGTGAACATTTTGTCCTCAGAGTTGATGTTTTGGAAGCAGGAAAAATGGGCAATGATGAAGGTGTGAGTGACTTTGACAAGGGCCTAATTGTGAGGGCTGGACAACTGGATAAGAGCTTCTCAAAAACTGCAGATGTTGTGGGGGTGTCCCCACTCTGCATTGGTTCAGCACCAACCAAAAGATGTCTAAGGAGGAAAAACTGGTGAACCAGTTACAGGGTCATAGGCAGCCCAGGCTCATTAGGTGAGGACAAATGGACTTTGCAGTTTGCTGTGTATGTGGCTACATAGCTGCAGACCAGTCAGTTTGCCAATGCTGACCCCTGACCCCACCACCTACAATGGATACGTGAGTGTCAATAAAAGAAGGTGGCCTGGAGAAACACAAGGTTTGACTTGGCCTCGTAATTCCCCAGATCTCAATTGAATTGAGAATCTGTGGGACGTGCTGGACAGACAAGTCTGATCAGTGGAGGCCCCAACTCACACCGTACAGGACTTAAAAGGATCTTCTGTTAATGTCTTTGAGCCAGATACCACCTTCAGAGAACCATGGAGTCCATGTCTCGTCAGGTCAGGGCTGATGAGGGCCAGCAACACGATTGGGCAGGTGGTCATGATGTGATGGCATCATGTTAAGGCACACAAACCCCCACACAGTTTTTAAATATTAAAACAAAGACAGCTTGCAGATTGAAATCTGTAAGATTCAGAGAGGCTTTTCCCTGCTCTGAGAAAGTTTGAGTAATTATAAACAGATTTGAGAATGTACTCATTTTATCAAATAGTCAGAAAACAAAGAAGTAAGGGATTTGCTGTCCAAGTAAGCTGATATAGTATCACAATTCTTCTCAAATGTAAATACTGACTCAATTTGTATAATCCTTTTACCAATATTAGTTCACTATTAAAAGATTAAGGCAATGCACACAATTGAAATAAAAGCCATGGGGCCTAAACTTCACTTCATTCCATTCCAAACAAAACATAACAGCTGGACACACTGATAGCTGCTCTGCTGCTGTTTTTTTGTTCACACTGCTTTGTTCCAAGCTGTCATAAGCTTTATATTCGGTGATGCATAATAAAGGTATAATGATTAGAAAGCCACTGTATTTGTTCCAGAGTTTACCGCATATGCTCTTTGTGAGTACCAGAATATATAATTTCCCTCCGTGAAAAGCCTCTGTAGGGTTGTTTTAATGTTTTATTTTTCTCATGTTTGATTCTAGAATCTAATTATAGCCCATTTTACTTACAGCTGAAATCAGAACACTCACAGCACATTACAGTTCATTTGTGATGCCCCAGAAAGGAGTGACGTCTAAAATGGCCAGGCACACAGCGAGGGTGTTACTCTTAAGGCCATTTGCTGTAACCAGATCCGTGTGGAATCAAGCCACTGCCACATAATGGGTAACATCAGCCACCTTGAAGAGGAAATGGCGAACAGTGATTGTGGTGACGAGTGCCAGAGCTTGTGTTTAGACAGTTGTCTGCTGGATGCCGAGGTGACAGACGGAGGCAGATCTGTCACAGGATACTCAAATTTGCGTTCTACAAATGTATTCAGAAGGTCACCATCCTGCTGCTCGGCTGCAGCCTTCCTCATTTAAATTTAATAATAACAGCTTTATGCAAAATATGAAACAGGCGGGGGCTACTAGGGTGGATGGCAGAGGTTGTCTCATGCTCATGCTTCTGGCTGCATTCAGGCTCTTACATAGCAGAGGCTGCAACAAATTACATTAGAGGTGATCAAGTGGAAATCCTGAAGCCGGTCAGTTTCTGATACATCCAACGTTCTATCGATATCATTTTCTAGTTTTTTTAAGCTTGAATTTATTATGACAAGTGATCTAAGTGAAACACAAGGATTTTTTTAAAGAGAGAGATTAGCAAGTTAACAGATGCAAAACAACACAGAGATAAAGAATGTCTGACACCAGTTGTCTGGCTTGTAAAAGGGTATGATGAATTGTTACCTAGTATTTCTGCATTCTCAAAACTGCAAGAACTGTGTTAGTTAGCGGTCAAGCTGCCTGCACTATACTCCGCTCTCAACACAAACGGCTTAAGCAGTCCTTCAAAGAAAGAGATGTAAAGAACACAATTTGAATACAGTTCTCAAATGAATGGTCCAAGTTTCCTGGCATCTGTGGGGGGAAAAAAACAGCACGGCACTTCATATTTGTACAGAAGCCAGTAATTATTGCCCGAGTGAGTTGGTGTGAAAATCTCTCACAATCTCCCTTTGTGCTTTCTATGAAGCACTGTAAGAGGCTTGTGTGAGGTAAAATTGCCTTTAGCACGGCATTTAGCCTTTTTTTTTTTCTTTTCAATTCCAGCCTCAACAACATCGTATATTCCCCGATGGTGAGTAGGGGATAAAGGTTTGAGTAATTTCCAGCTTATCCGACTTGACTTTCAGAAGTATTGGGTGCTAATGAAGACAAAAGCCTCTTCTGTATTATTAGACTATGTTGTTGAAACAAGACACAGATCTGCATGTCAATCATGTAGAATAAGTTAAATGCAGAGCATGGTTTATTCCAGGCTAGGACTTTTCAATATGCTTTGAGGTGAAGTAAGATTTGACAGATTCAACAAGTTCAACACGATACTAGTAAAAATCAAACAGCAATAAGAATAGAAGTCATGGGCACCCATTGGGTAATTTCTTGGTTTGTAATTACCAAACCATGCAAACAAAATCCTGCACACTGTCTAGGTTGCACACATATGCTGGCAACTTATTTGTGCACTGTCTGGTAAAAGTATAAAAAATTAGGAAAATGGTCCCAATTTCATTAAATTATCTTATCAACACTAAATAGATCATATGACTAATAAATAGTTGTAGTAAGCTGAAATAATGAATAGCCCAGTCTGCAGTTTCCAGTTCCTCTCAGTTAATTGGTTTTGGTTCACCATCCTGTCTGGTTTAGTCCCTCTGGCTCTCACTGACCCTCACCATATAAAAGCCGTGGGCAGCGGCTCCAAGCTTAAAAGCCTCCAGCTAAAAAAGCTTCCATACAACGATTGTATGCTACCTGCCCAGTGTGGAAAAAAAGCAGAGCCAGGGCCAGCATCTTTCAGAGGGTTGAGTGTCTGGTAAAGACAGTCAAACAACTATAGACCCAAGAGGCAGAGATATGTTTTCACAGGAGTTAAAACACCAAACAAGGAGAAAATTTGAAGTGATAACTGGGCCATTTCTCACATGGCCGAGCAAAGACTCCAGAGAAATATAAATGTAGAGTCCAAGTGAATGAGTAAAGTAACCATGGGCCATCCTTAGGCCATGTTCTGTTGGATCACATTAGTCTCTCACACCAGTACTTAAAAGCTCTTGGTTTTGGCTTTGTTTTTACATCATTCTTGTGGAGTTACAGCTTAATGTAGGACTATTAAAGGACTATTGTAGAAAGAATACCTAGGAAATACAATCTCAAAGAGCTTGTTTAGAATGTGCAGTGTTAAGAGTTGAAGTGTTGATCTGTAATATAACATAACGTAATCCAGGTACAGAGATTCTGTAATGATGGTTGTACATTGTTACCAAACATCTATGTCTGCACACTGTACATTTGTCCGCGTCTCAAAAATAGCCATATCACAAAATTAACTGTGAAAGAAGTAAATAAAGGTGAGATAAGCGTTGAGGAGTGTATCTTTAGAAAGTGTGAGACAGGACAGCACGACTACAATCTGTTGTCTGCCCCCGGCACTAAAACGTGAGTCACATGTAGAACATGAGGCTTTTGTAGGCTGATAATAGTTTGGTCCAGAATTGAAAAATAAAAAGGAGAAAAAAAGACATTGTGACAATGGTAGAGGGTTTTCGTCAAGCGCACCATTCGGGTTTGGAGGGCGCCGGTAGCCTAATGGTTAGTGTGCACACCCCATGTACCGAGGCCAAAGTCCACGAAAGACGGCTGCCTGGGTTCAAATCCGACCTGCGGCTCCTTTCTCGCATGTCATGCCCCACTCGCTCTTCCTCCCTGATTTCTGACACTATCCATGGTCCTGTCTGTACAATAAAGGCCTAAAAAATAAATCTCTGGAAACATTTGGGTTGATACGCTGTGACTATTAAACGTCTGATGGCTTTGAGCTGGTGTGCAGGCCGTCTTTGTCTTGCTGCTGTGTTTGGTTGCCCTGCTCCTATGTGATGTGTTTACAAGCCCCTTCTTTTGTGGTGGTACTACCTGAATCTCACAACGGGGTCTTCGATGAGAAAAATGTCCCTGCTTTGTAGCCTTTATTTTTCAGATGTCTTGATATACCTTTACATTTATCACCAAATTGACATCTAAATTATCTGAGGACAGCTGACGGCAAGCTGTGGCTTCACCTGATTGGCCTAATGCTTGAAAATACTTTGCCCATGTAACCAAAGCTGTATTTGATATTTGAACTTAACTATATACATATGTGTTATTTTTTACTGTATTCATTGAACTTAAGATGTTTTTTTTGTGATGTGTTCATTGTGTATGTTCATACTGCAGTAGAGACAAATATACACATTTCATTTGTCAGTCCTAATTAACATAAAGTCACCATGTGATAAAGACACTCGAGGCACATCTGTGAGTGTAGTAAAAAAGCTTTTATTCAAGCATGTCTGTCTCCCACATGTTTGAGCAGGAGTCTTCTTCAGGGCATGACTCGTAGGTGTCAGATCAGAACTCCGAGTGCTCAGGATTTCCCGTTTGTTTTTGCACCATCCTCTAACCCTCTCTACTCCAAAGAGCATCTTTGTTTACTGAATATGAGTCAATATTTTTACCTTTTTTTTCCCTCCTCAACAAAACATATTTTTTATGGTCTCTCATTGACCACTTCTGAGATGCTTAAGATTTGAGATTTTAAAATGTATGAGTCGTTGAGTCTTTGTCTGCATGCACTCAGCAGATGGTCCAAGCATATGTGCTCTGTCTAGGCCTGCATCTGTGTCAGTTTTTGGTCAAACTACATGGCGTTGTGGCATATTGACAATGTCTATGCACAGCAGGATGCACACCAATCACAGCTTTTAATGAACATCCAAAAAATCATTGGACCCATCAAAACTCATAGGAAACACATCAAAACCCATAAGATGAAGGCAATGTGGTCCAATCTGATCGTTTGGTCTTTTAATTAAATAAGTCATTGTATTGAATTTGGGTATGATTTGTTCCATACTGTTGTAGCATATAATAGCCTAATTGCACCTATAACATGAAGTCAGAACAATAAGTCTAGAGCTGTACATTCTTCATATACAATGGTTGGAAATAAAATGTTTTATGATTGGTTGTAATTTTTTCCAATATTTGTCGCTGTTTTAATGACTAGCAATGTGCACTGTAGTTCATTCGTCCACTGTTGTAATTCTAGGGAGTCATTAAGGGCCCTTTTTCGCTGTGGTTCCACAAATTCACTTGACAAAGTAGAGAAATGTACCAGACCAAATACATGAACACTGGAAACAAAGTACTAGGAGCCTTGAACTCAAGTAGCTACACTTAATTCAATTAATATGTCTATTTACACCCACGCTCCGCGTACTATAACATGTGAAATGTCATTTGTGAAGAATTTGTATAGAAGTGCTGTTTAAGCCAATGATTAACTTGAAGCTTATAAGGCCATGGTAAAGAGCATGTCTCACACAAAAATGAGTTTCCATTGAAGAGTTTTAGGTGCACTACAGCCGACTGAGGATCAAAGATGATTAAGTTAGTTTCGTCCACTGACCACACAGGAGATGAGAGAGGGATTTGATCTTGAAGCTGGTTATTTCCAGATCGCTGGTACAGAGAATGATGCAATCCTTACTGACTTGCCATTGGCTGACAGAGTTAGGAAGTCTTTGAGCACAGTGCAGGTCCTGTGGATATAGCATACAGCGTGTGCTATCTTAACATGATGTGACATGGCCTGACAGGATTAAAGCATGAACAATTAATTTCCACAAGCACACATGCTGCAGGTGAGCAGAGAATAAGTGGTAGTGCAACTTGTTAGAAGCCATCGTTTATTTTATTTTTTATTGTGCAAGGACATTTCACACAGAATAGGATTTTTCTGCTCAAGAAATAACTTTTTAATCTCCAAGGAAGGAGATATCACATTAATCATGCAATTCAAAGGTGATGACACTCAAGCAATTGGCTTCAGTTTTGTACTCCATTACAATGAAAGCCTCCAACCTGCTTGGCTAGCTTCCACCACTTCCAGCAGTTATTCCTGTCAGCTGAATGAATGCTGTATTGGTCAGAGTGCAGTAAAGGTACTTTGAGGCGGACACAGTCAAATGGAAAGCCTAATGGAGATTGTTACTTTCAGTTCCATTAACCACAGTTGTTGGTGATTTTAGCTGGAGAACAGGCATCATCCAGACCATTCATTTATAGTGTCACCTGTCAAACCGAAAAACCATCCTGCATGAAGACCTACAAGCTTTAGTATCTTCCTGAAATTGTTGGCTTTAGGACTACATGTCTTCGTCCAAACTGTGTATCTTTTCTTCTAGCAAATTTGCATGACCTCTACTCCATTTCAACTTAAGATTCTGCAACATCACATACAAAATGCAGGAAATTCATTTAGATTTTTTGTCCAAGCAGCTGGATGGACAATGCAGAAGATTTCCAATCAACTAAGCTGGATTTCTCTGCAACTCTCCCGTGTTTGCTTGCATGCCAAAATTATGTTATGGATGTAAAATGCTTCTGTGGCCATAATTGTTTCTGCAGCGGGACGCAGCTTTGTCAGTGCACACCTCTCTGTCTATGAGGCCTCCGTGAACTGCCGCATAAAAGGCTTGGACAAAATCTCTTTGCAGAACACTGCAGAAAGCTAGTTTAAGTGAAAAATACTCTAAATACTTGTGTAATACTTTTTTGACTCCTTGAACCAGTTTGGATCCTGAAAATGCTGGATTATGGGGCATGAGGTGTTTACAGAAATTTAAGGTTTGGGTTATTTAGTTCCCTTTGGACATTTAAACTATCAAAACCGGGCCCTTTTATTTTGAAGAAGGCTGCCAGAAAGCAACATTATGAAAATTTATTTTGCCTTACGGAGACACACAATCTGCCACAGGTAATTAAACATAGTCAAACATTTTTATTTCCGCATGATTCATTCTTTTGAGAAGAAGCTTCTGTACAGCCGCTTGTCCTTGTACTGATCACTACAATTATCCACACTCCCTTAATCTCTCTTGACACCATCTCCTTCAAAAAAAAAACACAAGTGTGTCAGTGTGGATATCTTCTGTTCTGAAACTTCTGAAGCAAAGAGTGCATGACTTTTTGGCTGCGAGCCCTGTTAGCTGGAGGATGAAAAGAGAGAGATTGATGGTTCGCTGACCACATGCAGGTGTGTTTCTGCATCCCAACAGGAGTAGTTCCCATGCACTAGACCGTTTTGCTCCTCTCATTCGATGCTGGCATGGTGGATTGTCAGGCCGTGCATTTTTTTTTTTTTTTTTAGCTTTGCAGGGGGGTGTTAAATTTATCTGAGGTTTCCATGGAGGATTTGTTTTTATGGGATTTCTCAAATCTGACTGCTCATTCTTCTGCAGGATGTAGATTAGCTGGCAGCCTTCTGCAATACAGTTCTGATGTTTACCCTGCAAGTATTTGGTAAAATGTCCGTATTGTTACAGGTCACTGTCGCTATGTTTGTCATATCATTACTGTTGAAAGCTATATCTAGACCTGTTCATGCTACAGACCTGGTTTACATCTAAATATTTCCATCCCAATGAAATGAATAAAGAGCTGGATATAATCATCTAATTTTGATTCACTAAGTAGATTTACTTGGGAAATGTGGAACCTTTTGTGCGGATGATTAAATTTTGCTCGTAAAAACAGCATGTTTGCTGCTCAGATATTGCCCACTGCAGGTGGAGTTCAGTCTCCAACATCAGGCAGTGGATGTTCTGAAACACTCATCCACTGTAATCTCCTGCAAACACCGTTACTCTGACGCAGCCCACAATGTTTTCTTGCTTGTTTGCTTATTGCGTTTTTTTTCAAGTTTAAATTTGTCAGTCGCGCAAACATACCAGTGGCAGCAGTGTTAAATCTTTTAAATCCTGTCCATATTTACCCTGTTACTTTGCAGCTGTATCCTCTTTTTTTTCTTTCATCTGCACTATTCTCTAAACAGTTGCAAAAAAAAAAAAAGCAGTTTACAAGATGTGTTTGCTACCTCACAAGATGCTACAAAAAAGAGAAGCGGAGCAAGTGAGCATGTGATTCACATCTCTAATGAAGGCTGAAGCCAGAAGCTGTTTAGTGAGAACAATTCAGGAGCTGTCATAGACAGAAATAAAAGCATTAGACAGAAACATAGGGAAATAACTAGATAATTGTTAATATTGTTTGTTTCATTCTCGAGAGAAGATCAACCTTGTAATACATTTTCTGAATTAAAAATGAACCAAAAAAGCAACAAATCAAAGACACCTCTTTTTCTCCCAATATTCTAAAACATGTTTCTGAAAGATTTTAAATGTTTGATTGTTTATGACACAAACATTGTGTAAACCCTTCATAAATATGACTGAATCTAATTACAAACTTAAAATATTCAATCCAAACAAGCAGCACTTGTCACTTATACACAAGAAGAAAAAAAATACAAATATTCTGCGTCATAACTGCATGCACATCAATCAAAGCAAACAGCTAAATAATTTACTATATATCAGGGGAAATACTCTCAGAACTCTCAGGCTGCTTCGATGATTCATGACATCGGTCACAAGTTCAAACTCCCCTACAGGGACGTGACAGACAAGCAGAGTTGCAGTGTATTGGTTTACAACTCACAGCTAAACTTTTAATTGCATCTACGATTTTGTTTATGTGACGTCGAGTTAATTTTTCATGAACTGTTTACATTACTTTGTCTGCCTCTTCTCTTTAGAAAGTTTCAATAATATTCAATAAGGTCCTCAAGTCCCTCCTTAGTGTAAATAGCCAAATAGTCCTTCCTACATTATGCAGCACACCAAAAGGTACTTAACAATAACTGAAAACAACCGAGGGGCATGAATGCATTGAAGCATATAGCTCATTTGTCTGCGTGCTGCTTGCTTGCAGATATTCTGTGACCCATTAACAGTGCACACCTCTCTTCTTTGGTTCGCCTTGTATCAAACCACACGGCACCAAAGGGGAGGCGATGCAGAGATCCAAGGGAACAACAGACTAATGGTGAGCAGAGACATGCTTTTGAGAGGACTATGACAGGGTGAGAGGTCCGTGGAGAAAACGCAAGCAGTCGCAGATGGGCAGGAGGGAAAAGGGTTGTGCACTCGTATTCTTTCTTCCCACAGTACAATCAAAAGGGAGGATGGAAAGACTCAATGTGAAGAGAAAGAATATGAGTTAGAGATCAAGAGCTGAAATTACATTTTGTTCTCTTGGCAGACAAAAAACCTTTAAACTCCAATCTAAAGCCCAGAAAGAGTGTATAGAAGTCACAATGCAGCTGTAATTGAGAGGTTATTTTCCAACTCCTTTTTTTTCCTCCAGAATTAGAGCTCAAGGTCAAAACAAAGTGGTGATACAGTGAGTGGATCTGGGCTGTGAGGCCAGATTACAAAGATAGTACCCCTGCCCTTACTACACTGTGAATCATAAATCATGCATGGTTCTCTGGTAAGAAAATCACTGCTGCATTTGCTTTTGCTTGTTTTCGATTAGCAATGACACCAGTGACCCACATCCTCATTCATATTCCTGACTTGACGAGATAAAATCGCATTCTGCGTCGAAAAGATAAACTTGTCACCCGCTTTGTGCACCCAGTATCTTGGTAATATTTCATTACACGCTTAGGTTTTTGCATCGGTCACAGTGGCTCACATTTAAACGTGTGCTTACACTATGTATGAGCTTTAAAAATGAACTGAACAGGCTGTTTCAGAAAATATTCCACCATCCTATTGGAAAGGCCTTCCCTGCATGCTTTCCATAAATTGGTGAAAGACAGAACAAAAGGGAAATCACAAGGGAGTAACCGATAGACACGAGCTTTCATTCTGACAGTCTGCCTTTTCACAATGCCCCATTCACACTGGACTGCTGCCCGATGTGTCTGACATATGCAGCCAACAGAAATTAACAGTTCTGGAGGAAGTGGAAATGAAAGCTGTAATTAGTGTTCCATTGGAAGTGCTCAGACCACAATCCAAGCTGCCTCGGTCCCATGAATTTAATTCAGTGAGAGTGATGTGGCATTTGTGTTGGAGCACTAGCCGATCATTCTAATCCTCACTATCAGGTTGAATATTTTTTTAGTGCTTACAGCATTATGGTAGACAGCCAAAGTGGTTCTAACAAGCACTAAGCCGATCATTTGAAGCACTCTTACAAAACCCACTCCTGTGGTGAATGAGTTACAGAAAGAATGTGCAGTGCCAATACAGCTCCAATGTGTTATGACAATGTTCATTATCATGAAAATTTGGACGAGCACTTTATTAACCTCTCATAATGGAATTCCTGTTTTGAGATTTAAAAGATGTTCATCTTTACATTGCTGTTTATGATTGAGTTGTATCATGATTTCCTAGTTGTACAGCTGTATGGATATATGACTTCTTTACTTCATTTCATTATGTACACTACTGTTGTGCATCATTGTTTTAAACATCAGGGATTAAGGTGCTTTTATGTGCTGATAAAAAGCCCAAGCCTTCATTACTTTTACAAAGCCAGTCGCATTCATACAAAACTTAAAGAAATACACAAAAAACATGATGAAATCATACAAATATTTTGCAACCAATGACTCTTAGAAGAACCATATTCAAAGTAGGACAATACAAGAGTTCAATATGAATAGAGGGAGTCTTTAAAAAGGAAAAAAAAAACACATAGATATAGAGAAATAAAAATATAAAAAACCTGAGCTTTGAAATTCTTTGCATGTTGGTTTTCTAAGAGTGCCTCACAGATTTAGCAGTGACTGAACCCGCATGATTGATGTGAGAAGTAGAGCTTGAAGGTTCTAGCAAGTTAAAGTTCCCCCGAGTCAAAATCAAATGGGGGGTTTAAAGTCCTCTGACATCCTCCCTCTCTCCATTTATCACCGCTTGGCAGAAATCTCTGTTTTATATCACTGCAAGGTCAACAGCTCAGCGGTGGCATGGGATGTGTTAACTTTGTGAATACTTGGGGCAACCATTTCAAACAGTAGCATGGCAGTTTTTGGGTTCTAATTAAACATAGTTTGTACAAGCGGAGACAATGTGTCAGTGATAGTGGAAGTAATTGTTTTCAGCACACTGTGAAGTCTGAAGCACATCAGGGTGGTTATATTGTGTGACCGAGCCCTTTTATTGATTGGCTGATTTCATTACTTTGGGGGAAAGCCAACACAATAAAATTTCATGCAAGGAAAGGAGAAAGGCAGCTTATATCTTTGTAAAGGTGCAGAGATAAAAGCAAAATTTTGATTGCAACTGCATGGTTTCCCAAACATTATGGCAACATAATTCATTAAAAAAAACATAACTCTTTAATAACTCATAAATCTGCTTATTGTGACTCTTCTTGTGAAACTATTGACATATTTGTTGAAATTAAACTATTATTAAAGACTGAATGGAAACCGGATTTCAAAATGCAAAGCATGGAATTGTTTTCATTTTCTCATCAGGTTTAAGTGGAATACAGCACTGTCCAAACTTGTTGAAGCCGTGTCCGTGTCACATATTCCAAACTAACAACGCTTTTTTTTTTTCCATGTCTTTACAGGTAAGCAGTAGGATGGTGTTTGGGGACACCGGAGGGCACTGCTACTTGGTGGCATGCTGGCAGCCCATCCTGATCCTGATGCTGGGCACCGTCCTCTCTGGCTCCACCACTGGTTGCCCCTCCCGATGTGACTGCAATGCTCAGGAGCGGTCAGTCGTGTGCCATCGACGGAGACTGGCAGCTCTTCCTGAGGGTATACCAACTGAAACGAGACTGCTAGACCTCAGCAAGAACCGCCTAAAAACCCTCGGTACCGAGGAGTTCATTAATTACCCTCAGCTGGATGAGCTGCAGCTTAACGAAAACACAATTTCATCCATCGAGCCTGGGGCTTTCGGCAACCTAATGAACCTTCGAATCCTAGGTTTGCGCAGCAACCAGCTGAAGCTGATTCAGCTCGGGGTGTTCACAGGTCTGACCAACCTTACACAACTGGATATAAGTGAGAACAAAATTGTCATTCTGCTTGACTATATGTTCCAGGAGCTGTATAACCTGAGGGCTCTGGAGGTGGGGGACAATGACCTTGTATTCATCTCACCACGATCGTTTCATGGCCTCAGCAACCTTGAAAGCCTCAACATTGAGGGATGCAATCTGGCCTCAGTGCCCACTGATGCCCTTAGCCATCTGCATAACCTGTTGTCACTTCGATTACGCTATTTAAATGTAACTGTCATAAGGGATTACTCCTTTAAGAGGCTGTACCGGCTCAGAGTGCTGGAGATTTCTCATATGCCTGCCCTGGATACCATGACCTCAAAATGCTTGTTTGGACTCAACCTCACATCATTGTCTATCACAAGCTGTAATCTCACTGTCATACCCTACCAAGCCATAAGTCACCTTAGATATCTTCGTTTTTTGAATTTGTCGTTCAATCCAATTCACACTGTCGAAGGGAACCAACTGCACAATTTACAGAAGCTTCAGGCTTTTCATCTGGCTGGGGGCAGATTAGCTGCCATAGAGCCCTACTCCTTCAGAGGACTCAACCACCTCCGTGTTCTCAATGTTTCCAGCAACAGCTTGAGCACCCTGGAGGAGTCAGTGTTCCATTCAGTGGGCAATCTGGAGACCCTGGCTTTGTATGACAACCCTTTGGCCTGTGATTGTCGTTTGCTTTGGGTCTTCCGTCGGCGGTGGAGGCTCAACTTTAACAGACAACAGCCCATGTGTGCATCACCTGAGGTTGTGCAAGGAAAAGAGTTCAAGGACTTCCCAGACATCCTCCCTTCTGACTATTTCATCTGTCAGAAATCAAAGATTGTGGATTATAAGGTTCAGGAGAGCCATGTAGATGAGGGAACTACGGTTCTCTTTGCTTGCCAAGCTGAGGGTGATCCAGCCCCTGCAATAATGTGGCTTTCTCCTAAAAAGGAATACATTACTACTAAAACTGTGGGGTCAAGACTTTCTGTGTCTGATGAGGGCACACTGGAGGTGCGTTACTCCCAAATTCAGGACAATGGCACCTACATGTGCATTGCAAGCAATGCAGCCGGCAATGACACAAAAGCTGCCCACCTTTTTGTGCATAGTTACTCCCCTAATTGGCCCCACCAGCCAAACAAGACATTTGCCTTCATTTCCAACCAGCCCAACGATGAAGGTACTAATGTAACCCGGGCCTCAGTTCCATTTCCATTTGATGTAAAGACACTTATAATCGCAACCACCATGGGATTTATCTCTTTCCTCGGAGTTGTCCTTTTCTGTCTTGTAATATTGTTCCTCTGGAGTAGAGGGAAAGACAATACAAAGTCAAGTATAGAGGTTGAATATGTACCCCGCAAAGAGGAAACCGAGGAGGCCAGTCCAACTGAGCCACCTGTACAATTCAACATGAAGATCATGTGAACCTCAAAAGGAGGCCATGTAAGCTTACAAACTGCAGTCAGGATGCATACTATCCTCGCTTCAAATATGTACTTGATTTAAGAGCGATAGATACATCTATCAAACTACATCTTGAAAATATACCCAACACATTTTTTTACTTCAGGGACTGAATCTTTAAAACAAATGTTGAATTTCAAATAATCCAATTTCTGTAAATTTGTATTGGCATTTCTCAATCAGTATGTTGACATGCACTTAAAAACCCAATTGCTGCGTGGAACCAGTTTAAGGTAATGGGTCAATGATTTTTATCATGGAAAATTTTGCCTTTATATGAAAGTTGAAGCTGATAGGAAGTGAAAAAGAGACATCCAAATAAGGGTCAGGGTTGGAATCATACCCCTCAGCCCTTTGAGGACCATTCAGCATAAATGGTAAAAGGTGACCCAACATTGGGGCCTACATTGTTGTTATACACACATAAAGTTTAATGCTTAAGCTCTCGAGTATTATCCTTCCCTCAGCACAAATGAGAGAAAGATGTTGTCGTCAGGGTCTTTATCTTGTTTTTGTTTCTTTGTTCTGATTGATGTAAAAAGCACAATAACCCATTAGTACCCCATATCTGTTACTTGACATGCTAAACTGAAAACAGTGCATCTGTTATATTTTATCCCATCAAGCAATTAGTATGAGATAAGTGAAGGGAGCATTATAGACAAACAAAACAAAAACAAAAAAAGAAGAAGGTAAACATTAGGGGTGTGCGCGTTTAGTCAACTAAACTATTAAGCATTGTCACCCTTAATAGCCAGCACCTGAATTACTAGTAATACTAATAATTTATTTGCTGGCTCTCAATGGCGGTTGAATATTATGGCCAAACTGTATTGCAACCTCCCACAACTAGCAAGGACTACAACCAGTCTATCGCTGCAGCCTTAGCTTGGCAAGAAAAATTAACTGTATTTCCATAGACTGGTTGTAGCCCTGGCTAATGGGCCTTCTATTCTGGCTCTAGTGTCTGGATTTAATCAAGCACAATGAATGGATGGCATACCGTAAGGGCATTTTGATCAAGAAAATTGATATACAAATGTATGCAGGTTGTGTCCAGTTAAACTCGCATATCAACTGGAATAATTTGTAACCACATTAGGACAGGAATGTGGACATTAACCTGCAAGGAGGACGAAAGGTCAGCAGTGCTAACACTACTAATGTTAGCCACATGAACCAAGTTACAGTATTCACCCACAGTTTTATTTTTGAGAGAATTCATTCTTTATAACTAGTCAAGACAAGCAAATGAATTAACTTTAAAAATAAAATAATAATATTTTGTACGTTCAAAATATTTAATTTAATTTTCATTGACACATTCTTAGCTTTGTTCTCTGGAATCAAAGATGTATTAAGAATCAGTTGGTGCATCAGAGAAAAAGGAGTGTACTTCACCACCCGTTGTGTCAGTGAACAGTGGCCTTTATTTTACAACATCATTAAACAGGGTTTTGATTTTGTTTTTCTCCACAGTTTGGCACTGCTGTCTGGAAGAAAACATGTCCAAAATGTTCAAACAGAAGCACTTATCTCCATGACTTTTCGCAGAATAATGATAACCATTGTATTTAAGTGCGTGTATCAGTTATAATAACTGGAGGTTACTATTACTGTGGTGATTGTCAAATGAGCAAGCAAGTGTGCATGTTAACACACTGAATAAGGAAAATAAGCCAGTCCTACTGTATTGTGCTCCTTTCTGCCAACAAAAGAAGTGTGTCCTTAAATGTATTGACATGTCTGGCTATACATATTTTTCTGTATTTTATTCTTTCCTTGTACATTATGCTATGGCACAATAGTATTGCTTTTGAAGGCTGTGGTTTATGAACATATTACCATCTAAAGAGCAGATTTTAAAATGAGTCACCAGGTTTCCGGATCAACTAATTCCAAAGTGAGTTACTGCATTACTCAGACTATAAGAGAACACTTAATCATCTGACTAACAATTTCTTATCCAGTGTAACTAAATTAATTTGTGTACACATTTGGCAGCACAGGAAGTGAGAGCACACTGTCAAAGTCTGGAGGTCATATCGTCACCGATGACTCTCAGAAAGTGGGATATTATTCATTTGTTCCCTAAGTAGCCCATTTCCAGATTAGCAATACCCAATATTCTTTGCATAAAATGAAGCATAATGCCTCACACAGATTTTATGTTGTCTAATTAATTTCATAGTCAAGGTCTGCTCTGAAGATAATGTGTTCATTTACTTTTGAAGAACTTGTTTAAAAGGATGGGCAGATGGAAACTCTATTAAAATAAATAACATTTTATATTACTGGTGCTCATTTTATATGAACGTTGGGCAGAAAAAAAATACGTTAGGACACATTTTCCCATCATAAAAAAAGACGATATCTCCATTTTCTGCAAGTAAAATAATAAAATGATCAAAGAGCTTATTGCTCGATTTAGGAGGGACACAATGAAGCACACGTTTGGTATTTGCCTGAAATAATCATCTCACTGCCGTCTATGATGTTGGTTATTTGCCAGTGTAGTTGTTAAAATCATACAGTGAATTCAAACATGGTGGTAATGTTGCACCAAAAATCCAGAGGATCTCTGTTGTGCATTGTACTGTGAACCAAAATAGGACGACAATGTGAGATCATGTAAGGCCATGGTATCCTATTTCTATTGTCACACCTGGCTCAGTTTTCATCAGTCTGAGCTGCATATTGTACGCTGCAGCTGTCCTTTGAGCTTTATGCTAATATTAGCACAGTCCTTTTAATACATTGATCTATGTGTGGCAGCCCGCCAAAATATCAACATTGACCTCTACATATTGATTTTCTATTTTTCTTACTATTCAGAATGGGTGAAATCTTATTTCATGGCAGAGCTGTACGTATCACATTTGCTCATTGCTTTTTCTTTCTCTGTCTCTCTCTCCCTCTAATACATTGACAACAGACGCGCCTGTGAATAACCCCCCCGCCCCCGCCCCTCACTGAACACTCTGAATGAAAACATGATCAAGCACAGCCCTGCAGCAGCACAATGTGAGGAAAAATCATAATAAGATTAGTTTTAGGATAAATTAGGATAAATTCAGGATTGGTGGGAATTACCATTTTTGCATCAGAATTCTTATTTTCATGAAATCTATTAAAATCATAATGGTTTTATATTGGTTGGGGTCAGTAGCAGGCAAACATGTTTTCTTAGATGAAAATGTGTAAGATTTGTTTCTATGCTGTACTACGGCACTTCATTATACACTCGCATTTATTGCTACTTCAGTAATATTTCGATTAATTGTGCAGCGCTACACAGGAGGAAAGATTGTTGTGAGCTTTTTCGCCTGCAGGCAAGACTTCCCCGTTCAATTTCTGAGTACAATCAATCCTGAGTTCATGCATGGTTGGTATCGTGAACATTTGTCCAAAACTAATACTGCCAAGGTAGCTCTGACTAATGTGTTCTTAGATTAATGCTGTCGCTCTCAAAGAAGAAATTCTTCAAGTAAGTTATTTGAGCATGAGAATGGCCTTGCAAGCAACTAAGTAAAGATACTGGTAATCATTATCGTCAAGGATAGTGCAAGAAGAGTGTGTCCATTGTAAGAAATGAATGGTAAGGAGAACGTCCTGTGTCTGTGGGGACACGCCGACACAAACACTTGAAGGAATCTTGGTGTTCATGGGTTACTTTTAATGGCAGATGTCCTTTTCCATCAGAAAGGTATCCTTAAATGACTTCTTTCCCTACAATAAAAGGCCCAAAAAAGCCCAAAATAAATCTTTAAACACTGCATTATCTAATCTGTTTCAATGAAACAAAACTTTTGCTATACCCACATCCCTCAATGTTTTATGCTCTATACAACATAGGCTTAAGCAAGAATCTGGACTCTGGGTTCAGTTGCCCCTTGACACTGAAGAAACCAAATGAATTTATCATTATGTCTCCAAAATTAAGATAATGTTAAGATTCTTACAGTATTTTCCAATATTAATATGATATCAAACCATCAATGGGGGCAGTTTAAATACAAATATTTTGATTCAGTTAGTACATACTTTCTGTTTTTGGCAGCAGTAATATAGCTCGGGTTCTTCCCTCACAATCCTGAGAAAAAGCATTTTGACAAACTATAAAAACATTTTAGGACCTGTTGCCTCTGGGTTATATGATGGTTGTATAAATGGGTAAAGCAATAACAGAAGCAACAACTCTTAACACTTGTGTAAGAGAGAAATAATTTCGACCAAAGGAAGATTTTGATGGGCAGACACCATAACTGGCCATCCTAAGAAACTTTATTCGACTACCACACTCCATTGCAGCTGCACATTATGGAAACACGACTGCTACTGGAGGCTCCGTAGTACAGTATCAGCTTTGTGAGAGTGTTTTAAGGATGGGATTTTATTTACGCCTCAATTTCAAGCAACACAAACTTGCAGGACACACTTTATAGAATTACAGCTGTAGCAGCAGCAGTAAGCAGCCAGATACCGCTGAGCCAAGTAATAACTGCAACTTTAAAATCGATTCTGTAATGAAACCAGTGTAGAGAAGCTGTGAAAAAAGCGGCTGATATGGATGAATGAAGTGTGTTTATTCTCTATCAATAATAAGCAACTTATTGGCAGAAGAATTACTCACAAACTGGAGTTGAGTCATAGCTTGTTCAGGACAAACAACAAATTATTGCCAAAGGAAAGAAGAAGTAAGAAACAGCAGTGTGCGCTATCTCTTCAATTATACATGCTTGATTAAATGTTGCCCTAGTTTAAAGCTAAAGTCATAACGTTCTGAATTCATTTAGGCCAACTTGATGTACAGTTTTAGGGCTGTGAAACATTTTTTTTACAGATGAATTCTGGCCGTCACAAAGGCAAACAGTTGCGATAAGAGACATTTTGGAATATTTTCCTCATATCTTGTCAGGAAAGAGATTAAGATTAATCACACAGCCGAGAAATAACCTGAGGGGAGAAAACTAAAAGAACTTCACAAGTAAATAATGGAGCAGAAGAAATAAACACGCCTAAGGACTTAACGTTTTCTCTTTGACAGGTAAGATGGAAGCTACATCTGGGTGTTATTATGAGCTGTCAAAAGACACGCTCAATTAAAAATCAATTTGAAGGAGTGCATTGGTGTTGTAAGAGTTTAAAAACTACTTAAACGATAAATGCTCATATCAATCATTCACCAACTTCTTCTTTTGATAGATTTTCGTAATCTCATTATATATTTGATCACTTGAATTTTCTCAAATCCTGTTTAAATCTGAACATGATCTAATACATGTTCATTACACATAGAAGAATTTTTCTCTAAAATAAAATCCAACTGATGCATCCATTAAAGCTAGATGTAAATCTGGGTTGACTGTAACACACTCCAGTCAAGACAGAGGGGGTAATGTGACAAAAACCTGCCAAAGATGTCTAGAGAAATCGCTAGCATCCTCTTGTTTCCAATGTTTAGCTAGCAGGAACGTCATAGCATTACAGAATATAATTTTATGTGTTGTATTTTTTTTAAGATCTGGAAAAAAGGCAGACTATATAAAAACAAAAATAAATTCTACTTTCCTTTCTAGAGTTGAAAGGGCACCAAACTATCAGGATTTCAAACAGTCCATGCCAGTTTCACAAACCCTGTCAATATTTCATGACTCCTCAAGGTGGCGCTCATGACATGAGTTGGGGTACCATGAACGGAAGTTTTTTTGGAAGAGAGAATCTCAGCGAATCTACCATTATATGATTGTCTTGCAATATATCAATTATCCAAGAATCGCTGTATCATGAAATCATTGTATAGGCCATTTATCCTGAAACATATCATAGCCAAGAGTTACCCTGTGTCATAGTTATACTTGATTTGGATACAACATTATTCATTGTTTTTAATAAGAAATGATAAAACCATTTTCTTCTGATCCCAACACTCACTGTTTTCTAAAGCTGTGTTGCCACTTTATTTTATTAATTTTTTTAGATAGATTTTCGGGGTTTTTACGCGTTTATTGGAGAAACAGGACAATGGGTAGAGTCAGAAATTGGAGCGAGAGAGAGAGAGAGAGAGAGAGCGAGATAGAGTGGGGAAAGACATGGGGCAAAGGAGCCAGAGGTCGGATTCGAACCCAGTCGAACCGCTTGGAAGACTACAACCTCCGTACATGGGGCTTGGCACTAACCACTAGGCTATTGGCACCGTTGCAAATTCCTTTCTTTTGAAATCAGTATGAAGCTCTTACGCTTATGGAGAATCGTTTAAATGGAGAAAAAGAAAAAGCTTTTTATCAACCCCGTTTTCCGGAATATTATCTTCAGTCTTTATTTAGAGTTGCACCTTATTGTGCCCTGGAAGTGCTTTCTTCCATATCAACGACTGATGTAGTGACAGCTGTGGGAAGATAAGAGTGGAAAAACATCAGACCACAATGCTTCTCAAACCACCTCAGACAGCCATCCATCTTTTATTGTTGTTGGTTGCAGTTACACAACACTGAATAACAATTCCTGCCTCCCAAAAATACAAGAAGTCCAAATAAGATGTATGAGCATGTCTATTTTATAATTCATACTATTTTACTTTTCACATTCAAGTCAATCCTTTTTTCGTACTTAGAAGTAAACACAGAACACGCCATCTTAAACTAAAAGCTTTTTCAACTACTAAGCGTCCCTGTCATAACTGTCTATAACTCTGTGTAGGAATGCTTATGACAGAATCAGGTCATCCAACAAAGTACAATGATGGCAGTAATTGGAAGCTCTTCTGACACACAAAAGCATTCATGGACAGTTTTTTTTTTGTGAAGCTGAACCTTAACAAGAAGAACATCAATAAAATGTCCCCAAAACAAGAGAAACAGCTATGTCTCAGATATTTCTGTCTGAGAGGACACCATGACCTTGACTGGTTTTTGTTCGTTACATTTTCTAATAGGCAGAGTGGAGTGGCACTCCATTACACTTAACAAGGCTCGGTTGCATCCACAAGGAGACACCTGTTCCACCTGACAGAGTAAGTGGATGTGTGGCTAATGTAAACATCCAGAGTCTGACCTGACTGCGTTTCAGCTCACAGCTACCATAACTTTCTCAACACGCTGATGGAAAAACATATTCTTGTAAGGACTATAAGAAAGGTTGGATCACAACACTGACTTCCCTGAATAATGTTATGGTTATGCAGAGCAAACCTTGTCTGTGTGTGTGCCAACATGCGTGGCCAAGGTTGACTGGCCATCTGGACGAGTGGGAGTCGAAGTGACCAGCCAGCTCCATATGGGTGTGTGTGTGCATAGCAGGACAATTCATTTATTCTATCAACATTTCAGCCAACAGAGTGTCTGTGCTGGGCATTAATTGTTACGTGGAGTTATATTTACAAAGGTAGGTCTTAGTAAAGTGAACATTTGTTCATGGGATTAATAATTGACCAACTAAAATAAACAAACTAAATAAAAGCTTGGCTATTACAATTAAGACAAGGACCGGGTTTTCCACACTTAGACTTTACTCGAGCAGAGGGCGGCCAGACTGTAATCTTTTCACCATGGTTTATTTCAGAATTTTTTATGTATTTATTTATCCAAAGAGGAAATAAAACTATCCATCTTCAATTAACTAGTGAAAAAAAGGGACATAAGTACTGTATTATATATACAAGTCCATACAATATAATGCAATCCAACACAAAAAATGTACCATAAATTCTATTTCAGCTTCTACATTTTTCAGAGTGTGCTTGCATGGTCAGAAAGGTGATAAACTAATTTGTATTAATTATTAAAGTCATAGTGGGTGGTGGTGTATTGGAGTGCATTATATTGAAAGGTGTGTGTAACGTTTTGTTCCCCTTGTGTATGTTAATGCAGTGTGTTCAAAGTATCAGGAACACCTTTTAATACATTGCACAAAAGTACACCACCACCACCACCACCCACTATGACAATAAAAATAAAGTAGAATTATCACCCTTCTGACCAAGGCAACAATAACGGAAAATGTAAAAGCTTCATAAAAGTAAAAATTACAGCAAAGCTGTTGCATTGGATTGCAATAGATTGCACAGATGGTTATAATATTATGGCTGATCGGTGAATAAACGCTATTAGTGTACTGATCAGGACCGACATGATTTCATACCCTGTTGGTTTCCATTAATTCAATGAAGTTCATTTTAATCAACAAGCCGCTTCCACACACATTCACCTGCTGTAGTGAACACTGACCTGCAGGTTAAAAAAAAGTCAGAAACTCAAGCTTTACTTTCTGGCAATCTTACAAAACATAGAAAGTACAGAAGGTGTTGCAGTGCAGGCCTGTGTGTGGTAGGAGACCAGGAGTAAAGATGTGTGTTACAGTTACACTTTCATTTTGTTGGACACACAGAATGTCTCAGTCTAAGTGTATTAAATAGATACAAACATTCCTTTAAAAATCACATGGTACTCATAATACGGCTTTACCTGAAGACAGTTATCACACACACCTACAAGCTGTCAGGGATTAAATAACACAATAAAGCCCAAAGGCTTATTTCAGTGGTGATCCTCTATGGGAGGGCTGGGGGAGGGCAAGATGACAAATGTGGTACGCGCAGGTACTGAGCATTAAGACAAGGTGATCCGGGGAGAGCTGTCAGGGCTCTTACTAATACACAAAGAAATCTTATATAGTCTGATATATAATGTTGAACTATACCGCTAGAATCTCAGCTTGGATAACATGAGGCCCAGAAAATGCACCTGGGTTCAGTACCATGGACAACACTCGATGCTCAAGTTCACAGGCATAAAGCTGTTCAGCAGTCAGGAGATTTATTTTATTAACAGAAATACTGTGCATACTAGAAAAGATGGTATGTTTCTGGATGCCCCACATACCTTAAATGCCTTGAATTTATGCATCCTGTTGAAGTGAACTGCAGAAATGCTGCAACTGCAATGATGGTTGGTTGCGATAGCTCAACCCAATCTCACAGAAGTAAAACAGTCATGTGTCACAAAGAATCATGTAAATGGATCTTGTTTTGGTGTCAGTCAGCCTGGATTACAAACTGTATTTCAATTAGAAGTATTTTTATGCCTGCAAGACATGAAGAGGATCTAGACAGACGAGGCAGAAAGTCAACCGGGGGGGGGGCTTAACCTGGAGGGGAAGGATGCCTTGAAAAAGCATAGGACCTGCAAGAATTGAATTCCAGGCAAGTCTTCAATGTGACTAAAAATTCTTCATTTAGAAAGTCATATTGTGTTGTATTTTGAGAGCAATGACAATTTAAAAAAATCTATTAATTTCCCAGGTAACGATGATTATGGCGTTATTAATGGGGACATGTTACATCCAAACTGAAAAAGTTTAATCAAAGAAGAGTTATTGTATTTGATTGTGATGACAATATTTTCTTCCCAAACCCAACCAAGTACTTTTGGTAATGTTTCAGTTTAGGCTCTGAAACCATTTGAGCTGAAATAAAAAAAAGTCTTGTTGACTTAAGGATTTACATGACAAAAGCAGCTGTCTCCTGGGTGAAATAGCTGTACAGACAAAAGCCCTGAAGGCTGCAAGGAATTCAACAAGTGACACTACAATGAAATGCAGTTGCGTTGAGTGTGCCAGAAAGCTTTTAGTCAGAAATGATAAATTAAGTACTTCTAAGAAGTTAGAAATCTGTCCTGAATGGTATTTTTGAAAAGGTGAAATCCATATCCTTTCACAAAATTCTATACAATATACGTCTGTGACTATGCGGAGACCCGTATGAGACTGGGTGACTTTTAGAAGTCATCCTACAAATACAAATACCCATACGTGTAGCTCTACTTCCAGACAAGTTTTGTGAAGATTAATACATTTCACTGTTTATATACATTTATATGCTTATAAGTTAAGAAAAGAATAATCTAAACATTAAGGGATCTAATTTTTTTTTTTTTACTTTGGGACTTGGTTATGCCTTTATTAGAGGGACAGGAGTCAGGACAGTGGATCGCCAAAGGTCAGATTTGAAGCCAGGCCACTCACTTCGGGGTCTACAGCCTCTATACATGGGGCATGCAAAGGAACCACTAGCCCACCGGCGCCCCTGCTCTCCTTATTTAAGAAGATTCAATCGTTTTCCTTGTGTTTTCCTTGTGTTGCCTTTACAACACATTAGAAAAAAAAGCATAGATGCAAGCTCTCAGTCTCACAGTGATGTCATTTGTAATCATCAATCAACACAGTTAATTAAAATTCTTGACTGATGTGTTTTAACTCAACCACAGCTAAGTCTTTTAAAATTGAGTTTACACATAGAAGATAATATAATATGGGACAGTGCCATCAGGTTATAAATGAAGTCTAATAGCTCTGGCTGCCCTCTGAGTTCAGCCAAATGTGTTTCCTTTCAATACAGAGGTGAAAATGCAACGCTCTCCATTTGTCTGTGGATGAAACACAAGCACAATAACCACTTTAACTTGGTCAAATTATTCACTTTGAGCACGACTGAATGTTTGAGAGTATATTTCTCAGGTTCAGGTTTTACCAGAAGTTCATGTTTGTTTAAAAGCGCATAACTCCCAAGGCACGAATACACTGAATATAAGAAAGCAGGGGATTGAAATAAGATCAGAGAGAAGCAGAGTGTGTGTGGGTGTGTGAGTAGGTTGTCCTGTGTGTGCGGACTAATCTGTTATGACATGAGAACGGACATCTCTGGTTACTTTTCTTTCACACGTATCCCTGATTAAGGCATAATATTTTGGCACAGGAGATTTTTTTTTTTTTGATGCTCAACAGTTGGTTGCTGAGATAAGCATCTATTTAATGAAAATAATGTGGGTAAGAATGTTCCAGATAATTGCTACATGAAAAGAAACTACTGAAAACTGTTAAAGTTAATCAGTTTAGTAACAACACTTTATCATCTGTCCATTGATGCACAGAAAAAGATGTAAAGCCAAAGCAAGTTATCAAGGACATTGTCTTAGTGTTTATACACCTTTTGTGTTTAAGTGTTTTCTTTTTAATTAATTATTTCATTTATCCACATTTTTTCAGTTCCGATCGGATTTTGATACATATTTACCTAAACTGATATTGATTCCAATAATTTTGAACCACTATTGATATTGTTGTAGATGGTATAATGTGTAAGGTTACACAAAGCTTTACTAAACACTTTTGTTCAGAAAAGAACAAAATGTATACATTATAAGAGATGCATAAATATTCAACAACTCGCTTGACATACAAACAGGAAGCAGCAACAACTGTAAGGTTTTCAAATTAAATCTTTTTAACCAAAGTGTAAAAATTGTACTTTTGACCATACAGAAGGAGCTGTTCCACCTCGTATGAATGTCTTGATGTAGACAATTTTTTGGTCACTTGTTGCAGTTCAGTCTGAACGTCTTCAAAGTGAGACTGTGCGATCTGATGATGTTTAAAGTGCCCAACAATCTTTCTTGATCTGTGACAGGATCAACTTTGTCAGTCTGATCTGTAAATTACTTCAATATCGGACCCGATACCGATATTAGATCAGATATGTCCAATCTCTATTTCAAAGTTTTAGAGATGTGTATATTTAAACTACTTTGGAGGATGCATTATTAAAAGGAATGATACATTGAATGCACTTGTACAGCACTTTTAGTCTTCCTGCCATTTAAAGCTCTTGATAGTCATACACTGATGGAAGAGGCTGCCGTGCAAAGTGCCAACCTGCTTTTCAGGACTAGATCTAATCACATTAACACACACGCACACACACTCATGCACCAATGGATACACCTTCTGGAGCAATTTTTGGTATATCATTTTCCAAAGGACACTTAAAAAGCCCACTGGAGGAGCAGGGCCAACTGCCAACCCTCTTACAAGTGGACGACATGATGCTCATTGTTCAGTTAACATTTGACCTTTTGAAGCAAATCTGTGGCTGCTAGAAAAAGTGGTTCAGAATAACCAAAAGCTAAAAATACAAATTACATAATTTCAATGTTAAGAAAACCGATACGGTGTAAATATATGTCAAGTAAGCTTTTGTGAATTGTGTAATTGTGAATTTCTGACATACACAGTGAAATATGTTGTGCTAGCCAAGAACAAAACAGAACACAACTTATTCACATTCCACTAAAATGTTACAGTGGCCTCATTACCATGTCTGACATTTCTGTAGGGCACTGATATTTCACAGCTTTTAGATTTCCAAACACAGCTTTAGTTCAGCCAGTGGTTGCTCAATGAGTCTGAACTAATCATGTGGTGTTATTTATTCAACAAATGTGCTTCGAGTACTGTTCACCTTTTATTCATCATAGATAGATAACAATGACAAAAGCATCACACCATGGCATAATAAGCCACTTTGTTGAGCTGTTATCGAACAAGATAAACTTGGATGGATTGTCCTATTTATGACAGTTTTTTCCTTATCAAAGTCCACATTTAAGAACATAACTGCTTGATTTTTATCAACCTTCACATGATATCTGAATAGAGCCACAGGTCTGTCTTTAATGTCAGATTGGCAGATGAGCATTCAAATAAGTGTTACCTGCAGTAATCATTCTTTCAGTCCACCCTGTAATTCATTTCTAATGATCTTCCTAATTGGGAGGGAGCCACAGTCCTCGCTCTGTGCAAATATCTAATCAGAGTTTATCTACGATTATCATGAAGCTGCTGCAGTGTGAGAAAATATCAAGTGGGTATGAACCAAAGTCACTCTCTTTTTCTTATGAAATTCCTTTTGTCTCCCATCTCAGAGTTTGAGTGCTAAGCTACAGAACTGTTGAGGCATACAGAGTTTCAGAAGAGGGGAATTTTGTACTTAAGGACTAAATTTGGAAGATCCCCACTTGATGTTGATAATCCAGGTTGCTGAAACCTCATATAACCTTCAAAAATAGTGAGCAGAAGAATCACTGAGGATTTGATCACAATTTCTAACATCGGAAAGGAAGCTCCTGATGGCCAATGAAAACAGAAGGCAAAGTCTGTTTTTGATGTTCATGTTTTCAGCGCTATTGAAAAATCTGGTAACCGACTGTAATGTGGAAAACCAAAAATAAGTCTTCATGCCTGTGAAAAATAAAAAAATAACATTCGAAATTCACAGCCAGCAGTTATATAATGGAAGCAGTGATGCTTGAAAAACAGGGAATGTGCGCTGAACACCACTTTCTTTTTTTATTTTTATCCCTGTAATTAGCAATGAGTGTTGTTCTGAAATAAAAAAAATAAAAAAATAAAAAAACATTGTTCGCTCTTTTCTTTGTAATTTCCTCCTACAAGGATCTCTGGGGGTGTATTTTAAGATTCTGCAGCGAGATGAGGAGGATGCAGCTGACAGACAACTTCTGTCTATGTGACCGAAGTCCCCGAATGACAGTGATGGAATTCATTAATCATTAGCAGCCTGCAGGCATCTGACCCACACCCAATGTGCCTGCTGTGAAGCCTGTTAAACTCATCCAGTCAGCTTGTGCCTTCACACACAGATACAGAGTTTATTGGGTAATACAAATATAGATCTGCCAAAAGGAATAAAAACTGTGTTATTGGGTTTTCAGGTTTTCTCATCACTAACATTTCTCCTCTCTTGTCAGACCCACCTGTGCTGCTTCAACATGCCATCCTTCACCTCCCCTTGGCACATGGTAATATGTAGCACGAATCGTGATGTGAGTGGCCAATTTTAGAGCAGCGCAGAGGGGTCCAAGAGGGAGCGAAATGATGTAAAATGAACTAACTTGCCCTCAAGCAGACCTCATAATTGAGAATGATAAGAAATGATGAAACTTAAATATTAAAGTGTCAGATAATGCATTTTTTGAATTAGTTATTTTTAGAATTAAAAGAAAATCATGTGAGAGGGATTTGTATTTTGTCACACTTACATGTCACACTTGACTTTCTGTTGTGTCCTGTGTAAAGAGAAGTGGTTGCATTACATTGTGGGTATGATTCCCCCCCCCCCCCCCCCCCCCCCCCCCCCCCACCCACTCACCCACCCATCTTTTAGTTGCTATGCTACAGTGTCTCGGCCATTGAGGAGACGATCTCAAAAAAGGTCCCTTGGGGTTTCAGAGTTACAGAGCAGCATTTTAGATAGTTGTAAGGAATCCCAGGAAGAATGCTGGCTGGAAAATAATGGTGGTATTTGAAAATAACGACAGGAACACAGCACCAGACTGTGGTTCAAAAAATAAGAAGATAAAAAACACTGTTGTGGTACTGTGCAATCTTTGTCTTAGGTCTATAATAAAGCCACAGGGGTATGATAGTGTTCCTGATCAATACCAGTTTCTGAAAACATAGCCTCAACAAAAAAATCTCAGGTGCTGCGTTTTCTGACAAAAAGAAATAAATCATTTCTGGCTTTGTGCACTGACAGTCAATCACAAACAAATCTTCCAAAATGGTCACTTCTTCAAGCTGACAGCTGAGCTGTATTCAAGTGGATAATACATGTGAATAAATATCACACAATGGAGTAATCAGGGTCACAGTGGAGCTTCTGGAGAACATGTTTTTAGCCTGCAGAGTCAGCATTTTACCCAAGGTACACCTTTATTTGGACTTCAGGAAGAAACTAGAGCAACTGAATAAAACCACTGAGAAAAAAGGGTCATGAAGTTTTTTTCTGCTGAAATGAGTCAGTGAAGTTCCAGTAATCATCTTTTGAATCGTGTTTTATATTGCAGACAAAATCCCTGAGTTTCAGTACCAAGGCAAAAACTCCAGGTAGATAAAAATGTTTTCAGAACCTAACTTTAAGAGCAATAGAAATCTTCTTACAAAGATCCTCATTCAACAAAAATAGCCAAACGTATCCATTCCATCTCATATTATAGGTTTAACAAAGGCAGCTGTGCAGGATGGCCTTAAATATAGGGCTGATTTCAATTCGGTTTTCAAAAGATTATGAATCTTTTCAAACATTTGTGGTACGATACATATTTTGGATGGACACATTTCAGATGGTACAAAAGAAAATTAACTTTCAATACCAAGCCGTGCATGAAGCACAAACTACATTATACATTGATATACATGTGATCAAAGCGCTAAATAAAAACGCTTTTTGGATGTGCTGCATTGCCTTGAAAAGTGGGATAATGCTCTTAACTAGTGTAAAAACTATTCTTCAAGCGGTCAGTAAGGCCAACTCCTCTGTGGCCGGGGTGAAGCCTCAGATCCTCATGCAACACTCGGCTGGCTGTTCATAAGATCTGGTTCAAGGCAAAAGGTCAAACAGCCTTTTCAGTCAGGGCCAATCGGCTCTCAAACTTCCTGCCAGAGGATCTGAGGCTGCAGGATCTCGGATATCTTTCAAAAATATTTCTTAAAAGTTTTAATACCGCGTCAGTTCCTTTGAAACTATGTTTTGAAGTGGTCTATAAGGAGAGGAGTGTGGGTTCTGCAAAGTCAACTGCTGCACTCAGCATCTTTTTCATAGTGTTCACAGTGTTTGTTTAGTGTTTATTTAGCGCTAACACTGGAACATCTCAGCCTGTGTTGTTCAGCAAGGTGCTGATGTCACTGCTCCAGGCAGCCAATCATATACAAGTTGGGGCGGGGCTCGTTACCCAGGTAACAATGGTAACATGCTTTCAGCTGATGATCACAGAAAGTGAATTTGTAGTCAGATAGACGGTGTTTCAGCTGAGTGTTAATAAAAAATGATAAAAAACACTGATTGACATGGACATTATTTTAAAACAATATTCATGACATTAAATTACGTATACCCTATTGTATGATTTCACTTTCTTTTTCAATTTTTGCTTAAAAAATGAAATATAATCACAGAATTGTTAGTACAGAATCACAAAACTTAAGAATTTAAATATATATTGAATCGCCAACCAAGAATCGTGATAAAATCGAATCGCCACAGAGGCATATAGTCCCAGCTCTATTATGTTCTATAATGGTTATTTCTTAAAATGTAATATTATTTACTGGTACAGCTGCAGGGTGGTTTTAAGCCAAAGGGCTTTTAGGGACTATTTAAGGTATTGATACACACCATGCACTGCTGAGTATTTACAAGCAGGACCATAATAAACATTAAAATAAACTGCAGCGCCATTGTTCAAAGCAATGAAGGAAGGTGTTGCCCTGTGCAAAACCCATTGATTTTCCTAAATGTCAAAAATGAGTAAGCTTCATCAGACTTTGGCCACACAGGCGATACTTGTCATTCTCCAACTTTCAACGTAATCTGTTTTGTTTCAGAGCCTGCTATGCCATGAGATGCCACATTCACTCACATTGACAGTCAGCCGTGGTGTTTGCCTCTCGAGTGAAAAACGAAAGGTCAAAATAACTTCTCTGTCGCTAAAGCTGTGTGAGTGGAGTTTCATGTAGCTGGTGTCTTTGTCAGTCACGGTTCACATTAGGAAAAAACATGTTCTTTCCAAATTCTTTCCGATTTTCTGTTCCCATTAAAAAACTCCTCTTTGTGTCAGGTTGCCAGTCAGTGGTTTCAAGGTTGAGGTTGAGTGCTCAGTTTTCTTCCATTACCACCAACACAAGAAGACATACAAAGCAACATGTTCTACAAGGCACCAAATACACAAAAACTAGTACTTCTTTTGTCAGTTTGCACGTTGTGCTTGCCCCTGGATCAAGGTTTGTATTAACAAACCACACAGCAAGTATGTATTCCCCAAGATGATATCCAGATGGAAGTGGTTATAAAATAATATTGGCATAGCAGCTTTTTTTGTGAGAATATCTGTCAAACTATCTCTAAATGTGAGGAGAAAATAACAAATCCTGCTTTTAAACAGGGCAAAGCTGCAAAAAGTAAAGTTATCTGCAACCTCTGACTATAAGTCTCTGGGCTTTTTATTAAGGCTTTGGCATGAGGCTGTGGGCTAATTAAGCAAATTCATTGAATTAATGGTCTCTCCCAAACCTCCACATTTCTGGATGGTGCCTGGCTGCTTTAGAAAGCTGTTACTGCCAGCAAGAAATGCCGCAGAGAGCAAAGAGTCAATATGATAAATCTGCACTCGTGCTTCTAAATTCTTATTTGCAGACAATGCGCACAAAGGATTTATTCAGCAGAATAATCATTAGAACTTCAACCAGACTCTGCAGTATAGAAATTAATGATGACTGACAGCGTTTTTCTTTTGTTTTTTTTTTCAAAAGTAACAACTCAGGTTCATATTTCAGTTTCTATTTTCATGGAAATAGACCCTGTGTGTGTATTGTAAACACTAAGGGGAAAATGGATGAAAGACTATTCCACTCCAAGCATTTTTCTCTCCACCAGAAAATGCATGTGCTCTGCAAACTCCACCATTATTTGGCAAAGATTTCATGTCACAAATGCTTTAATGAAAGATATCCACATCTCAATTTCAGCATTTCTCTCTAACCCCTAAACTCCTCGCATCATGGTGTGCTTATGAACGGTATGAACATCTTTCCAATCACAAAAGATCTCTTGACTTTTGCCCTGAATTTAAGATGAATGCAATCACTTTCTTTATTATCATGGTTCTACCTAATAATAAAACAACAATTATAGGCAAGGCAAGTTTATTTGTATAGCACATTTTAACAACAAGGCAATTCAAAGTGCTTCACACAAGACATCAAAAGCATCATGACAGAGGAAAAGTTATAGGTTAATTATGATATTTAACTTGTTAAAATCAGAGATTGACAACTTCAGAAAATGACAGCTGAAGCTACAAAACAACTAGTTACACAACCAAACTACTCAGGCTATTATCAACTCCAACATGAACCATCATCCTCGTATCTTACATTAAAAGATGCATAAACTCTCAGCACATACGGGGCTGTGACTGAGATTACAATCCTAATCCATTGTAACAAAGGTCCCTCACCAGATTGAAACCGAGGACACTGTGGTTGCATGGCATGTGTTTAACTTTAAACCAAAAGCTTCCCTAAAGACACAGAAAGAAAAGGTTGGTGCAGAGACATGATGCATGAAAAAAATGTTAAAACTGAGGACACTGTGATTACATGGCATGTGTTTAAACCAAAGGCTTGTGGAATTTAAAATTGGTCTCCAGATGACGCCTATAGACACAGAAAGAAAAGGTGGATCGACAGGATGCATGAAAAAATGAAAAGCCTCCTTAAATTAAAGTGAGTGAGTGCTCCATCAAGAGAAAATTCTTTCCTGTCTGAGGTACTTAAATGTTCACATTTTAACTCAATGTCAGCATTTTTGAAATCCTCTTTATATTTTTCTCTCATACGGACTTGTGCTTCTTCTATATCTTTTCTTGACTTTTCCTGTCTTGTGTACAGCTATGTGTATTTCTTTGATGAGCTTTAACTGATCCCAAAGGACGTAATGTAACATTTATTTTCTTTTAACTGTTCTATGTGCAGCCTTTTTGAGATACCTTTCCATATTATATATTTGTTAGTCATTTCCTCATGATGTTGATTAGCCCCATCCATCATTCCATCAATTATCTTTACTGCTTATCCCAGCTGTCATTGGGAAAGAGGCCGGGTACACCTTGGACAGGTCACCAGTCAATCACAGGGCTGACACACAGCGACAAACACCCAGTCACATCCACACCTAAGATCCATTTATGGTAACCAATTAACCTAACACTTGGAGGGGGAACTGGAGCAGTGGCAGGAAACCCACCCCCCACCCCGCCATGCACAGGGAAAACATTCAAACTCCACACAGAGCATCACCTGGCCAGCTGATTATTTTCCATCTTTGTAAAATATTTTTGAAATTAATTAATGTGAAGTGAAATCCTTCCCCTCGATTAAAATTAGCACGCCCATGTGCTAGATGAGCCATGTCAGTAAATTATTATTTACTTTTTTTTAGAAAGTATGAAGTCAGGCAGTGCAATACGTGGCATTGGATGGCAGCGTTGTACTGTTGCTAGTCTAACAACAATGATTTTAAATGTATTTTAAATATGTAAAATAAATCCTATAGAGGAATGATTTATTTTTCAAAGTTTATATCAAGCACATGTAATCTAGATCAGTTACGCAGCAACATTATTGACTGTTTATAAATCCTGTTTGTGTCCATCAAAGAGGTAAATGACTGAATTTTAGTCAGTCATTTGCCTCTTTTAAGCTGGTAGGCTAAATAAATATTCTCTTTGATTACCAGGGAGCCCAGGAGCACTATAAGCAACCTCTTTCACATTATCATGTTTTATTTGTGACAAGATCAATTCTTCATAAACAAGTGTACATTTTGACTGCGTCAAGGTTTTATGTATAAGCAGAGGGCTCAGGTCAAGAGGGTACATCAGATATAAGGAGCTGAATCATGGCTGTGCGTCTTGTGATGAATATCTTTGAGCTCAGCAGCACATGTAACGTGTGTCATGCAGTATGTCAGCAGATTAAAATGATTGAATAAACTCATTATTCAGATGCAGCATTGTACTGGAATGAACAATGAGATGAATGCTCTAGGACGGTCTGTAGTGAAGGCTGTTCATTAAAGTAGCTCTGCAGTTTTCTTCATAGAGTCTTTATAGAAAAAGGCTGATGAAGGGTTATCTTCCCTGTGAGGAATAGATAATGAGAGCTTCTAATACTAAAGGTCCATCTCATTAGAAAATCAAATATTGTATCAGGCAGGTCACTGTTAATGTTCTGAATGTATGATAATGCACTTAAAATAACCACATCTAATGAGGAATAATGAGCTTCTCTGCTCTCACACCCTGCTAAAAGGTACAATATTTAATGCATTAGTTGAACTTTTGTCTGAGGTTGCCGTTAAGACACCAAAACTAAAAAGGGATTGATAACTGAACACACCTACACACTTCAAAGTGCACAAACTGCTCACATCTCAGTGAAGAATAATATCTCTGGTCTCCACAGGAAAGACGTGTCACAATTCAACTTTTAAAATATCTCATATCGCAAAATCAAAAATTCAAAAGCAACATAATTAAAGACTATCAGTTACTGATTATTGCTGTTTTTTTCTGTTGTGTGACAAAATATTAAGGTCGTATACTTGCTGTTTCTAAAGTGTCTTGAGATAACATTTGTTATGAATAGGTAGCCTACTATACAAACAAAGATTGGTTGAAGATAATCGTTAGTTGCAACTCTACAGTATGTCAACGCGTATTTAAATAGGACAGCCGGCTAGCCGCTCAGAAAAGGTGTCACTGTGCTGTGAGCTGGTGGTGCTAACAATGACTCTGTGATGTGCTTCTGCCCAAGGTGCTGCAGCAGTCTGGAGAATATGTCACATACATGCCAGGTTCACCTTTAAGGACGACGTCTCCAATTATCCAGAGCCCTGAAACACTAAACACGAAACAAGGGTGACTCCTTCAAGATCAGACACTGACACTCTCTCAATCTCAATGTTTTCCTTTACGCTAATCAAAAGATAGATTCATTATGGTCTCCTGAATAGGCATACTGAAAACATGTTCTTAATTACAACATGCTCCTTCAAACAGTAAAGCACAGAATATAATAAATGAAATGCAGACTCAGTGCAGAGATTTTGAGGACTGTTCCGTTAAGGTGAGACACATGATGTCTCCGACTATGGCTTCTATTTTCAGCCCCCGAACCTTCAGGTTTTGGGAAATTTTCATAGAAAGTGGTCTTTTTTTTTGTTTTTTGTTTTTTGTTTTTTTACATACAATGGGACAGCAACATGCTCTGTAAGCCAAAACAACTTTCAGAGTGGACTCGCTAGAACCATTTCATGACCAAGCAGATTTAACGGCCAGACATGCGAATCCCACAAAACCACAAATAATCATGAACAGAGGGGAATCTCTGCATGCATATTTCATTGGATCTCGGAGCAGGGGGGCTTCGGCAGCAGAGCAAAGTGATGTATTCTAGTATTTCTGACAGCCAAGATGAAGAAGATACGAGTGCTGGAGTGGGAGTGTGACTGCCAAAAAAAAGTGTGATTGAAGGGGCAGGAAGTTGACTGACATAACAAATGTCTCGTTGAGATGGTTAGTGAACTGTATAAATATGGACCCCATGTTGTGTCAAATACCAGAGCTGGTCGTGGTTTGATGGAATAGAGTGATGAAACATAAATAAAACAGAACAACCCTCAGACTGAATACAGATGTGTTTTCAGCTTGAATATTAGGCAGACAAATGTGTTGACAACGATTGTGGCATCAATGTGTTTGCAGACAGCAGATAATCTTACCCTTTTTTTTCACAGATTGCTGAGTATGCAGCTATTTTTTTAGATGCCTCTTAGTAATGTACAAATTCAGACATAAGAACAGGACACGATATAAAAGTAGGAGATGGTCACAATTGTAGTTGTTCCATGTTGAAGGTTTCTTCATCAAGAGGAAGCTAAAAAGAGATATACTTTAGTGTACTGCTGTCCTCTGAGGAACCTCAAACTGTCTTCAAACCAAAAATCAGAGAAATGTATTTTGAAAGATGAAGATAAAAGATTTGTTGTTGTTATGACAGGGCAGCGAAATAGATCCACTTTTGTTTTCTATTACAGTATCGTCTCCAGTGTAACGTTCCCCGAGACGGCAAGTGGAAGAGGGGAGTAACAATAAAATTACAAAATCTGGGAATGAAGAAAAAGACAGGGAAGTTAGAAAAATAAACAACTTATTTATTAACAACACCCCCGTCTTTTTCAGACATGTTTTCAAACAGACAGTTTTCAGCAGACAGACAACACCAGGTTCATGGTCAAACAACAGTCAATGAGCAAAATCATTACCTGGTCATTGTCTTGATTCCCCATGTTGCCTCAGTTTAGGGAAGCTACTTAACATCTGGTGTTATTATGTCAGGAGGCGTGCAGATGCTGAAAATATTATCAATTTAGATGGCTTTTTAATTAACTGACTAAACAATTCATCTCAGTAGTAAATGCCAATTTTTTTTAATGACTCTTTTTGGATATATTTCAAGCTAAATGTCAAACATTCCCTGGTTCAGAGCTTCTTAAATGTGAGCATTTGCTGCTCTTTGTCATAACGTTTTTTGTGGGGTTTTGCAGTGTCGGTTTGACAAATGAAGCCATCTTGAAGACATCACTTTGGGCCTTGGGGAACTTTCTAACTGTGAAAGAAGCTATTCAACTCACTTAGCATAATGTCGCATCCATTTGGTCGGTCTATAAACATTAAATACATGAGTTGAGATAAACAATATAATGTTTAACAAACACCAGTGGAACTGATTAATCTTTAGTAGGCCCATGGGCTTAAAATTATAATAAAAATGAATGCTTTCATCATCGGTTCACGTTGTTTAATATACACTTAATGAATGTGGAATTGACTGCAGAGTAGAAGAATCGGATGTTTGTAACTAACTGTATGCATCAAATCTTTCAAAAAAGGTAAAACAGTGAAAACACTGCAATTTCATTGTCAGTTTCCAAAAACTGATGTGAGTTTTTTTGCTACCTTTCTGTCAACCCCATTATCACCGCGTCTGTTTTGAGATAGACGTTACATTTATTTTGCACAGGCTCATTGAAGAAAGGAAGAACTCGATCAAATTTGGTGACCCTGCAGCCTTTCCTTTATTGCCATTGTCTAGCTGACACGACTCCAAAAATGTTTGCAAGATGGACTTAAATTCAATCACGCTCAAAGGATAATGCTGGTACACTTGATGAACCCCCTGACTTTTCCTTCACTAACAGCAATCACTGCGTGTCCCTCACAGTGCTCTGTATCACTCCTGTTGTTCACACTCATTACCAGAGCTGTGAAGAGCAGTCCCGAAGAAAGCTCTGCACAGGCAACAGCCCTAATGAATTTGTCCTGTTTCTGCTGAGATAAAAGAGGAATGACTGCAGGGAAAATGCTGAACAGCCACTGTGTAAGCCCTGCAGCACGACATCAACTCTAAATCTAAGCATTGCTCTTTTCATCACAACGTAACAGCAGATCATAATCTGTGAGAGCAGGCAGAGCTGCGGTGTGAGATGTTACACACGACTGCACAACATGCAGATGAGTTATAAACACAAACAGGAGACGGGGAACGGAGAGAGGGTGATGTAGATTGATGGTAACAAATCAATATTTTACCAAGGACATCACATCATCTCTACAAGCTCTGATTGCAAAAGTAAAAATCCCCTGATGTTTTAAAACAGAATTCAAATTAAAATTGTATACAGTGTCATGTCACTTTACTTTTGAATGCACAATGTTCCTCACTTCAAATACGTAATGCACACAGCAGACTAGCTTTCACTCTTAGACATCCTGCTAGCTCTCGAGGGATCTGAAGTCTCATCAGCTCACTGAACAGATGCTCAGTTAATACATACACTATTACAGCATGTAGCTATAATTGAAAAATCAAAGCATGCTGTCGTTTCATGGTAAGTCTCGGATATGCAGTGTCTGCATCAAAAGGGTCCCTGATTATGTGCATCCTTTCAAGATCATTTTGATGCACACTCCATCTTTAGGGCCGCATCTCACCATTTCTTCTATTATCTGATGATTTTTTTTTTTTGATTAATCAATTGATGTAAAAAAAAAAAAATACTGAGAGAAAATGTTATTCTACTTATTTGTAGCCTCGTTTGAAATTTGTTAGCCTTCATGAAAAACCATAAAATATTCTGTGTTCTCTCACAAAAAGCTGCCAACTCTGGAGCTAGAACAGGGGGATATTTTTACTTAAAGACTCATGTGCGACTTTCAGAGCAGATTCTCAGATCTGAACTACAAAACAGAGCTAAGAGCAACAAATCTAGAGGGGTTTTTTACTTCACTATCTTTTGAGGAAGTCTTGATATATTACAGAGGGCATATTGGATTTGTGCTTTATTAATATTCAGATTGTTGCATATTACACCTTTTTGAGTTGGATTGGAAATCTTTATTGTCCCATAGGGGCAATTCGGTTTGCAACAGAGGTCCTTAAAGGCAATACACATCATAAAAACAGCACAAAGACATAAATACATACATACATATTAAACATAATTACCATGGATATCATCATGATGGACGTAATTGAGATAAGAGACACAAAGACCAACAGTACATAGTATAATTGTTTTAACAGCAATGCATACAGCTTGTTTAAAAACCCAACTGCTGATGGGACAAACGACCTCGGGTATCAGTTTGATTTGTCCCTCCTAATATAAGTGAACCTCCTCCCTGTTGGCAGAAGTCTAAACTCTGCATGTAGAGGGAGCTGAGGGTCTTCCAGGATGGCCTTTGACCTCTGAGTGGCTCCTACTTTAAAAATATGGCCAAGATCATTCAAGTCAACGCCGACAATCAGAACATTTTTTTTTCTGTAGACTGACTTTACTGACCAAATTAATTTGTCAGTTCCATTTCAGTCACTCGATTATTTTTGTCTCAAAAGTTTAACATAGCCCAAAAAAGTGTTTCAGTGAATTGATATAAATCAGCCAGTCATCACAAATAATCGAGTTTCCTTTCCATTTGTCGTCTGTCTTGTTTTTATCTGCTTGCATAATGGAGCACACCTGCACTGTGAAGAGAGGGGAATTACATGGTGAGATATCACAATTGCTTTTCTTGTTTGGAACCAACAATTGTGTTTTTAAAGCAGAGTGCTGATTTTTTTTACATGGTTACATAGAGTTCAATTTCACCCAAATTCTTGCTGTCAAACTCAATTATTGAAGTTTATATGCAAACCTCATGGTTATTTTATAACTGAATATATCATGTCTCTATACCTTCCTGCACAGAGAGGCCATCACAGGGATGTTGAGGTTATTGTGGTGTAAATGTGGGGACCTGGCAGCATGAGCAGAGCCTCCTGAAAATAAAACACACTCTACTGTATTTCAAGCCAAATTATGCCACTGCCTGGCTGTCAGACATGGAAGAGGGAAGGGGAGGGGGGGGGGGGGTGGTCTGTGGTTACTTTGTTCCAGTCCTTGTCACAGTTTTCATCTCAGACTGTATATCACCCTCACATCTTATTTCATAGCACACAGAAAACTGAAGTCACCTCAGAGAAGCAGGAGCACCAACCTAAAGTGTGCAGTGAAATTCTCAAGTGTTGGGTACAATATAATGACTGTGCTCAGTTGGATTTATAAGGGGAGAGCACATTACAGAAAAAAAGTGACGAGTGTCCATTCAGAATGAACTAGAAAGGTGCCAAGCATGATTTCATTTAGATTATTCCCAATTGATGTTCTTTAGCAAGGGCAACCTCCTGTGTTTAATAACAAAGCCAGTGCAAATGTGCAAAAATGTGCAGTTCCTCAGGTGTCCACTTGGTGTTCCAATTTTTACAGCATAATTTACAGCCTGGTACAAAAAAGTTGTTGGGTCTGGAAAGCTTCATTCATTTTGAATTCACACTAGGGTTGTTGTTTTTTAATAACTTTAATTTTAATCAAGGGCATGGCTGATTTGACTGACAGGTGGCATGATTATCACTGTTTGCCTGGAGGCTTAAGGCCTGCCTTGACTCCAACTCTTTGCCTGTTACTAGATTGATTAAAAAGTTGGGCATAACATTTTAAATATGGTAACTCTTTCAGCTTCACAACACCTCTTAAGAAACCGATGGGTGACAGCACTGAGACTACATCCACATTACAGTCTTTGTATTTTAGCCATGAATACATTGTCAAATATATTGTTTATAAACTAAAAAATGCTTGCATTTTGTTGAGGTTTAGCAAAAGAAGTTCAGTTGTTAGCAACACCCATTTTAAAGGCAACTGCAGGTGACAAGGCTTTTAGAGGATAAAGCATGAAAAATGGACATCCATCGTCCTGCTCTCTAAACAATCGAGCTGTTTTGTCTGGATGAAGAACTCCTCCATCACACCAGACAAACTCAGTGATTGATGAGGCTGATAGATGTTTAAGAAGATGACTGTTCTGCAGCAGCTGCTTTGATGCATTTCCATAACTCTGGCTTTGACATTCCCAATGTGAGTAGCATCGCTGGTGACACCAATGATACATTGAAATAATGTTTGAGCAGCTGGAGAGTCTGGACTGAAACCTACCAGCAATAGTCAGATCTAATTCATATTGAAAACCACCTCCAAATGTGGCTTGGATCAGTCACAGCTCGGTGCTAAAGTCCCTTTTCATGTCATTTCTTGCTGTCCTAACTTGATCAGATAAAATACAATCTGGATACGGCAAAAAATTAATTAGGTCTTGCAGTCTGAACTCAGCAAACGTGTGCCAGCAAAACCAGGTTCCTTTGCAGACCAAGGCTTTTCTGATCGGTCTGTTTGGAACATCCTGTGCCATCCTGTGCCATCCTGTATTTCGATTATTAATATTGAGCTGGGTACAAAGGTTTGACAGCCATACTAGGGAGCAACTTCGGGTGATGCTAGATTACACTATTCCTTTTTAATCAAATACTTCCTTCCTTAATGTTCTTCAGTTTATTATAGGTTTTGTTTGTGTGTTGATTTTACATGTTTGCTTTTTTTTCTCTGTATCTATTGAACATCTGGGATGGACGTTAAATAAAGTTATTATTTTCTTTCTCTCTCCCTCTCTGTGTTTTAGCACCCCTAAACATGACAGGAAAACTATTTTGAAATACTGATTTGTGCTGTCTACCAGACATCTGTCCAATACAGTTTTCCATAAAAAAAAAAAATTTAATGCATCCCTTGAAACACATCTGGGTAGTGATGGATACGGGGCGGCTGTGGCTTAAGTCATCATCTCTCAATCATAAGGTCAAGGGTTCGATTCCCAGCTCCTGCAGCCACATGTCAGATGTGTCCTTGGGAAAGACACTTGGGAAAGCTCCCGCTGCTTCGTCGGCTGTACGAATGGGATTACTTACTTCTGATTGTCTCACTACATAGCTACAACCACTGCCATCAGTGTGTGAATGGGTAGGTGTGACATGCAGTCTTAAAGCACTTTGAGTACACAGAAGACGAGAACCTAATTGAGAGTCCTTCTGTGGTACTTTGTTAGATTGAAGCAGCACTTGTTGGCCCTTTTTGTTTGCCTCACCTTTTTGTTGTTGTGTCACAATTTGACTTCTTTTGTAATGTATAACTTTAATTTACCAACACCACCTGGTTTTAATGTTACCTCCCTTTGCCCACACGAGCCAAGTAGTAACAGAGTCTCATCATGGATCAGTATTTATAATGAAATGTAAAACAACATTCTCACTTTGGCTGTTCTTGTATTTTAAGTTATTTATTAATTTCTTTGTGTTTTTTTTATATGATTGTGCTGTTATCGTGCTTATGTTGAAAGTCTTGTTCTTCTTTGAGTGTTCTTCATCTTGTTTGTTTTTTCTCTCTCTGTGTCTGATAATCCATAAATAAAATCAATCAATCATGTCTCTTTTCATCCCAGCACGGACAGCTTAAAGGACTACTTCAATACTAATGTGTCTCTTCACTCTTTTGAAAACATATTTAGGCTATTGGATGTTTGCCACCAAAGGGCTCTTCTAACAGAATTTTAGATGTGGAGATTAGGAGAGAAGTAGATGTCAAAAAACAGTTTGAGCCTCAAGTAAACAAACTGTCTCCTACAAACTGAAGCCAAAATAGAAGTTTCTATTTTGTACAACAGTTTGGACTTGTGTGCTCTAGCATGTAGCGGTACAAGAGACTTTTTGTTTTTTTATTTAATTCTAGTGAAATTAACACGCTTGATGTATAGCAGAGTTGCCTTTTTAACAAGCCATAATGTGTTTACATCCCCAAAGCAAGCTGATCAAATCAATTATCACATCATGCTCAGATCACTGACAGTGTAAGAGTTTATTATGCAAAACCTCCAACTATTTACTTCTTATTTAATGGCTGCTTGCATGCAATTATAATAACAGCAATTACCGCAGTGATGAATTGCAGGATGACCAATTAGTCTCATTGAAATTTGTCAGACACAGTCAGCAGGCGTATTAACAGAGCATGCTATACATTTACAGACATGACTGCTGGCCATTGTACAAGGCACACACTCCAGACCAAACAATCAGACCACTCAAACCAGCCAAAATCCCAGATTTCCTGCCTTAATTGGACTGTGAGTGCTTGCTTGTTCATTCATTTAGTCATTCTCCTTCAAAGTCTTCTTGAACAACAAGATCTGATGTCAGAATATGAAACACTTGGACTAAGAACCTTTGAATTCACTGAGCATAGAGAACATGAGATTGGAAATGATGGTGACCCTGACAGCACATCACATCAATACGCAGAAGCACTGTGCATACTATACAGTCTTGTATAGTATGCACTTTACATCGATAGAAATTGTAAAAGTAAAGATAGTAAAAGCATGTCTCTAGCAGTCGATAAAATCATAGAATGTGTCACAGTGGAAACACAAACAGAAAGAACATAATAATACGCTGTGCATGGGTCATGTATCAATACATTTTGAGGTCAGCTGGTGGCTGGAAAATTCCCCCAAAAATGTGTATAATCATTGTTTTCAGCAAGGGCTTCTCTCTATTGTCGATGAATCGAATCATAAGACAAGACGATTCAGGGTAAACTATTGTGAATCTCTAAGTTGAATCTCTTCACTTTGTTTTTCAGCTGCATATTGTGCAACAAGCATTCCAGCACTAACAGAATGGGAGGCTGTAAACTTTATCGAGTCTCAGAATGACCCTTTAGTTTTCATTGTTTACAGGGTCTATCCACTAAGGTCTCCTGTTATCCAAAACAAATGCATGCGGTGATTAAAAACTGTAAAACACTATAAAATAGTTTCAAAGTTAAAAGTAAATGTTTCTCAGCTGTATTCAGGGGGCACACAGGACTTTTTGGAGGGGCTGTGAGCTGAGCTGCCACTTGTTTCTGGGGGGTTTCGTTTGGTCATTGTTCATTAGGCCTGGGAGCCTATTATCTTCACCTCTGCAAATCAAATTGACTAGGTTTAAAAACAGTATGTATTTATGGATAAAAAATAGATATCTTACAATTATCTATGGTGGATACAGTACATTTGGAGAGGCTGCGAGCTGAGCTGACACTATTGGATTTGTACTTGTTGAAGGTTTAAATGTAAAAGAAATAGTGCCTTGTAAAGCAACAAAAGAAGCATTTATGAGGTCAAGATATAAAAAAGTTGTAATGACTCATGAGGTTTTTGGCCATTTTACCACCTGTAGAGGTCTTAATCTCTCAAAAACAAAAAATTGGTAATAAAAACCAGAAAAAACCTGAATAAGTCAGTTTCATGTTTAGTTCCTTTTCAGTACAGTTTATAGGGCTTCGGAGGCAGCAAGCTGAGCTTCTGCTAACTTGTTTCTCTGCTAATTTCAGTTGTCAGATGACTCATACAGTAGGTATCCCAACAACACTAATTAAAAACTCTGATAATCCTGCAGTTTACAGGTTGAGTTTATGACTCACGCAGGCTGGTCGTGGAGATTGTTGTGGTGCTGAACAAACAAAAGAAAAGAAGGATAGAGAAGAGATAGTGGAAGATTTGTCGGCTTGGTCCATCAAAACAAAAAAACAACAACTGCAGCCCTCACAGTCCCATAATTCACTTAATGAGACCATCTGTGAGGCTAGTAAAGTTTGAGACACTCCTTTTGATAAATGACTGCTTAGAACTTTAAAAACATTATGAGCGATTTACGCTGGTGAAAACACAATTCCTTTTTCAAACTTCCATTGTACTTAATAGGGCTTGCATTCATTGTGATGCGAGTCAAATTTGTTTTAGAGGTTTTAATGCAGTTCAGAAATTACAGCCTCCTCTTAACACTTTCCAGGGGTAACTTTGAATGGCAATAACTCAGCTTTAGTTCAGTCAGCCAGCTCACAGAACTGGCATGTCGTCTGAATACTGAATAAGTAGAGTTGATATCTGGCATCTAGTCTGACGTTGTCACTACAGCCACAAGCAAACAGCAAGCTGAGCACAGCCTAGACTGGGAAGTGACAATGATAAACAAACGTCCAACCATTTCTGGGTGAAAAATACGACTATTGAGTGAGGAGAGATGTATCAAACCTGAAGGCCTGAAATCCACAAGCTATGCAGAAGCAGACTGAGACACACCAGCTATGCAACAGATATCTTGAGCATATCAAAAATCACCACAATCCACAGCTGAGTAGAGAGCCTCTTAATATGAAATGTAATGTAGTGCAATAAGCATCAGATGACCATCAGTAGGCTACATGGGTATAAGCTACAGGTTGACAAAGAGTGCAGCAGAGTGCAGCAGCAGGATGAGAACAGGAGCTCAGCAGCAACAGATGTAATTATGATATGATGAGCAGTAAAGCAAGCTGTCACTGAAACACATTGCTTTAAGTTTCTATGTAGCTGAAGTGTGTGGAGGAAACTGGAATAACCATGTAGTGTGTATGACCAAAGCAATAGAGACACAATTCACTAAATTACATCTGTCCAGGACAACAACCATCTTTATAGCCTAACCATAACATTAATACAGGCTACTATATAGTTCACCATGGTGAAAAATCAATAGAACAACAGAAACAAATACAAACGCCACTACAGTCAGACAGAAACTAATTTCAATAACCTACTGCACAGATAACTTAGAGGCCATTTTTTTTAGCACAAAAAAGCCTCACAAGCATCGTTCAACATGACAGTCTAGAAATGAAATCACAAACGTGCTCGTAAAAAGTACCAAAAGGCTCACTTACCTTAGTGATGCAGAGACTCAAAGATTAAAATATCAGGGAAAAGTCAATATCCAGCAAAACTCCCAGAGGCAGGGCCACACAAGTTGAAATGGGCATACGCAAAGCCCCGAATTCTTCAAGTGAAACGGTGGCCTCGTCAGCTTGTTTAGGAAATCCTGCACGAGCTGCAGGTGTTTCCCGCAGGTAGTTCAAAACGCGATGTGACGCAGTAGAAAAGGGTGGTCTCGAGGGTGGGCGGAGCATCTACTGTGTAAAGTTACGGACTTGTGTTGTGTTCACGTTACCGCAGGAATTTTATGTGAAGCAGCTTTTGCGCAAGCCCCATCAATATTCTGAAAGTGATGCGTTAATATTGAGACTTGTGTCGACTTTACCTGGTCAGCGCTGACTTTGAAGGCGCAGCCAATCACTGTTAACCTCTTCTTGACCTGAAAGATGTACAAAATGTATTACACCTATTTGGGTTTCTCAATTTTTAGCCTAGCTAGCCTACAGGTTAATAGCCTATAGTAGGTTTAAATTTCTGTAGTAGGCTACAAGAATGATCTGCCTAAGAAAGCAGAGGTTAAATAAATGTATTTTTTAATGACCCAGTAAATGTATTTTTCTTATTCTGAAGTCAACATTCACTTTGAAACAACAGCTTGTTTTCTCTGTGATTGGAAGTAAAATACTTGTGATATTTTGATGGCTTGCAGGATAGAAAATTAAACATCAAAAAATAAAAAACCTTGAAAGACATGGAATCAGACTTTCATGTCAAAAACGCAGTTGCTGAATCATTTTTTTTATTACATTCATATTTCATACTGCGCTTTTAAATTGGCACTGTATTTATCATCAAAAGAGAGAACATATTGTAGTAAAATGAGCACACAATAACCCACAGAACCCCTATTCTTTGTCAAACATGTTTTATCATATAATATAGCTCAAATAGAACAGGAAGAGGACAGAACACATTCAAATTTCGAGCCGATCTACCCACACATATTTGAGTAAAAGAAAATTAATTTCCATTGACTGACCTTTTCACCCTGAAGCAGCCACTTCCAAAAGGAACTGTGGATATTTTTTTTAAATAGCCACTGACAGCTGACAAAGACTGCCTTTAATCCTCACAAAATCCAGTATAGTGGGTTATGTGAATCTTAACACAAGACCTTCATTATCTGGACATAATGACATTTTTGAAAGGGCACTACAAGTCTGCAAATTGGGGGCATCTTATGCCGTCAGTGGTGCAGAGTAGTTCTAAAAGTGGATTCACTATAGACAGCTACAGGCCATGAAAGACCCAGTTAAGCACATACTTGATGTTTTTTAATGTATGTATGGATGGATGGACATTATATATTAGATCGATAGAGCCAGGGGAGGTTTTTGAAGTAGAGAAATAAATTGTTTGCAAGAATCTATATATAAGCCCCTCTCTTCACATCCATGCTGTTCTGTTTTTTGTTTTGCTGTTTTGTTCGTTAAGTATGATAGACTGTTGCCAAGTAAAAACTTGATAATGCTGCAGATTTCCTCCACCTGATAAAAACTACTGGTATTGCACAATACACTATGCTAATGCTTTTACGACTCTTCAATAAAATAAGGCAACATTTGATGTGATAATTATACAATTGTATTTTTGGTTTTCTAAATGATGGGTTATTATTGGGTGACTATTTATGTTCAATCGTTCTTTGGACACTATAGTACAGATACCAGTCTATATTTTAGTATTTACAAAAAGGTGTGGTCTAGTTTGCTTGTGTACATTAATCTGAGTGAAGCATGTTGCAATTTAAGATTTAAATATATCTTCAAATTGTTTAAAGCAGTAATGGGCTGGCTCAATGATGTCAAGTTTGGTGTGGGGGAAAAAAATGAAAAACTATTCCACATTTTCCTGCCTCCGGGTTAAGTGGTTTAATCCACTAGAAAGGGCAATTTCGTTAAATGAAACACAAAAATAAGCTTTAAAATTGAGATATGCCTTTGAAGATGGATGAAAAAGCTTGGCATATGGTAAAACAGCCAGTCCAGGCGGCATAATCCTGGTATGGTTTGAGTTAATATTCTTATGGTGTTTCTGGATACCACCTGGGAAGTTCAATCAACGTTGAGGGCTTTTCCAAATAAAATTTCCATTAACACCTTCTTTGAACCATTTGAGCTGTACAGTGCATCAGTATACGCTAAAGAATTACTTAAAGGCTGCCGGTTGAAATATACTGCGCTCTCGTTCATGTTGTTTCTATCCACTCCTGCATGTGTATGTGTCCACAGAGTCAAGTTCACTCAGATTACTGTTCTCAGACTCTAAGCCTCAGTTGAACCCTCTCAACTGTGTTCCCAATTTGCATATCCTCACTTGCCATGTGCTTGTTTTCAATAAGTAAACGATAAACAACACAACTTTCCAAGTATAAATGGAGAGCTCTCACGCTTCCAGCATCCATTAAAAAAAAAAGTGAATGAGTATGTTTTGTCCCTCCACATCTTCAACTGCTGTTTATTAGATTGTGCCTCACCCCTAAGCCAAATCAAAAATACTCTTCAGGCAAATTTGCTTTTTGGCTTCACAATTTGAAGTGGGTTTTTTTTTAAATAAATTTTTATTCACATTTAAAGGTTTAGAGGCATGCAGCATTAAAACCTAGTACATTTCATGAAAATGTTGGTAAAGGCATTGAACTCTTGGATCCCTAGTGGCTTGAAAATATCTTAAATAGTTATGACTTATTCTCACACTCTATACACTCCGTGCCCCTATTATTCAAAAATGAGGATCTAGGCGCGACTCCACTGTCAGTTCAGCCCATGCACGGATTGGAATCGTGTTAGTTATAATGAAAATGCAATGTTCAGTTACCAACACAAAACTGTTATATTTCAGTGGAATCTCTTAAGATTTTTAAAATAATGCTTGTCGACAAAGATTTCACTTGTCGGGGCGCCGGTAGCATAGTGGTTAGTGCGTGTGCCCCATGTACAGAGGCTATAGTCATTCAAGCAGGCGACCTCGGTTTGAACCCGACCTGTGGCTCCTTTCCCACATGTCATCTCTTTCTCTCCCAGATTTCTGACTCTATCCACTGTCCTAATAATAGAGACAAAGAAAGCCCAAAAATTAACCTTTAAAAAAAAAAAAAAGGCTTTCACATTTCAGGACTTTTAGACTTAACGTGGACTTGGGTTGCGAAACACTCTAATTATACATAGAAACAAAAATGAATTCATAAGGTTGAGCACCAACACTTTTACTCATTACATAACATAAAAATGCTGCTGCTAACCTGCTGACTAAATCATCTAGACCGTCTCATGTCACACCTATCCTTGTGTCTTTACACTGGCTCCCCATCTGTTTCAGAATGCAGTTTAAAGTTCTTGTTTTTGTGTTTAGAGCTGGGCATGGTAAAGCTCCGGCTTACGTCACTGAGCTGCTGAGGCCATATAACACCATCAGGTCCCTGAGGTCCTCTGACCAGTGTCTGCTGGTTGACCTCGCGCGAGGCTGAAAACAAAAGGAGACTGTGCTTTTGAGGTTGTGGCACCTCAGTTTTGGAACTTTCTTCCCAATTAACGTGAAACTGAGCGCAGCTGCATGTGCCACTTGGCCCCGCCTTGTCTCCTCCCATTGATAACTATGCAAATTACTATAAATGCGCCACATGCTGCAACCTATGGGCCAAATAACGTTGTAAACGGAACGTAAACAGAGGCCCCTGGTGTTTATCGACACACTGCCCCCAACAACTGCCTCAAATGACCTTGCATTTTTTTTTATACTGCATCACCTGACTTCTACACCATAACAAGTTAATAATTGGAAAACAGTCTCAGGAGATGATGTAGAGGAGTGCCCACAGCACCCTTTTTATATGTTGGGCCACAAAACCCAGCTGCTGTTCTGGATGACTTGTGAGAGAAAATGGGGTGGCTGTTACTGCAGAACTATGAGAATTTTGTGTCAAGCGTTGGCCTTTGATCCACTCATAGACTTGATCTAATTACTGTGGCAGCTTTGCAAGAAATGATATAAATGGAAACACAGTGAGTCACAGTGTCTTCAGTAAGACACTTGTTCAGTTATTGTCACAATGACTTCTTTATTAGATAGTTTGCCCCGGGGTTGCCCTCTGTGAGTTCCCGCCAATCCCCTGCATATATCTCTCTCTCCCCAGTCGTTTGCTTGATCGTCTAAAGTACTACCCAGTTTTAGCTTTCCACCCTTCATCCCTGTTTCTTGTCTGTCCCCGTGCCTGCTCAGTTCGCCCTCACTGACTGATTGCCTGTTGCCAAACTCTGCTTTGAACTCTCACCAAGTAAATGATTGATTGCTTTCAACTGCTCTGCCTCCGAGTCCTGCTTGTGAGTCCACATCTCTGTGCTCAGAACCGCAACACTCTCTGCAGTTTCTCCCTGTAGCGATCTCGTACAAACAATTGCTGCTCTTGCCTTCTCCCTGTCTTCTCCCTTTAAAAAACACCCGGTTCATTTTTATGTGTTATTTTACACTATTCATTATACATCACGGTCCCAGTCCTTTGTTGTCATCTTGCTCCTCTTCTCTCCGGCTCTCACTTTTCTTCCCTGCAGTCGCTCATCTCCCATTCCAGACAGGGCCGTGCCGGGTGATGTCAGGATAGGAAGGGACTGCTTCTGCTCCATAGCACAAGACGAGACAACAAAAAAAAAAACTCCAACACAATGCACATCTGAGAGTGCTGAGAATGTTGACTGGGCTTACACAGAGCTGAGGCACAGAGTCTTACAAATATCTCTGCCAAGCCGTTGAGGCATTGTTTCCCTCATTTTCAGTTTTGCCAACGGTCCAACAAAATAAAATCTGTGCCACACTGAGAGTGGACAAGATGTCTGCAAACACATTCACGCGTGAAATATCTGATTTCCTATGGATTACTCGGATCTTCTTCATCCAGTGAATATTGATTTGATATCCTTGTTGACCTCAGTAATATGGGCAGGCAAATCTGTTGCCATACGAGTGGGGACACAGAGCAACATTGCCAGAAAATGTAAAAGAAATGAGCCAAAATAATGTTATCCTGCTTTTGCTAACCATCAAGAAGTGCTGGAAACCCAGGCAGTGTTGTCTCCAGTTAAACATTATCATAGGATTGCCCCTCTTACTTAACTAAGCAGATCATGCTCCACTTAACAGACATGAGTAATGTGTTGTATCCTTGGGATTGCTTAGACCCACTGTTTTTTCTTCTGCCTCTATGACCAGGGAAACATGCGCATTAAAGCAAAATTAAAACAGTAACGTGATATTATGACATAATTTCCAGGCTGATGCAACTCCTTCCTAACACTCCTTGTAACTTACTGTACTTAGTAACATCTGAATAGCTTGTCTATTCCAGCCTCAAGTGCTTTAACTACATGATGCACCACTGCTGGTTGTGACTGCACAGCACACTTTCCTTAACCTGTAACCTGCCTAATGAACACTTTTCACTGTCATTTTCTTTTTTATTTAACCTTTATTTAACCAGGAAAAACTCTAACCGAGATTAAAACTCTCTTTTACAAGAGAGTCCTGGCCAAGACAGCCAGCAGCACAATTATAGGGTTTCAGACATAAAACACTTAACAACAATAATAAATAAATAAAGCAATCACAAAATGAACCATTCATCAAAATCTGTCGTAAGTCATCAGCAACGAGGCGATCAAAAAGGGCAACACGAGTGAGTGAAAACATCTACAGTCAGATATTTCTGCCTCCAGCTCATTAAGAAGTCCTTTAAAAACATTCAAGGAAACCAGCTCCCGAAGATTTAAGGTATCTTGCAACAGATTCAAAGAAGAGGGAGCAGCACACTTGAAAGCCATTATTCCTAATTCAGCACGGGCTTTAGGGATGGTTAAAAGGTGTCAATCCTGCGAGCAAAGATGGTAACTTCCAGTACTTTTTTTAAAAAGTATGCAGCTCTGTAGGTAGGATGGAAGCAGACCGAGAATACCCTTATGAATAAACATATGCCAGTGGTTTATTCTGGGCAGACAAGGCAGACCAACCAACCCGAGCATACAAGGAGCAGTGGTGAGAAAGGGCTTTCAGATTGGTGATAAACATATTTAGTAACATGTAGTTGATTTATTACCATAATGCCAAGTCCCCAGGGCTCATCATCTAGACCTTTAACAACAGCAATGGGATATGATACGATAAGATACGGTACGATATGAGACAATACGAGACAATATGATATGATAAGGTGCCTTATGTGCAACGCGACAAAGTACAATTTGATACAAACCGAAATGATACAATATGATATGATACGGTAAGAAACGGTACGATACGGTTTGGTACGTTACAATACGATGCAATAAGATATTATACAATTAATGTCTCTTTGGTGACATTGAGTGCTGCACACATGGAGCTGCCTCTGCAGTAGAATCAATAAATAAAAACAACAGAAACAAACAACAATACACACGTTAACATAGAGGCACATATCAAACCTTTAAATAACACATAGAAATATTATCATCATATATAAGCTGATATAGTGAGTGTTCTAGCAAACAAGCACATTTTTGTCCATCTCCATAATGGATGCCTTCAGCCAAAGCTCTGCTGTCCACTGGAAGGCTTTGATTAAACTCACAGTCCAATACACAATCATGTTCTTATGGGAAAAAAAGCATTAAAGATTATTGGGGTAGCAGTCATGTGCATAATAATGTGTGACTTTTGAACACGCTAGTCTGACAAGCTGAATCAGTAAGATGTCGTATAACGAATGCTGCACAGCCCATAAAATGTTTTATTTCAGTAACAACTCCATCTACTCAGAGTGCCCGTGATACTACCATTGGACTCTTTGTACAATGATATGCAAACCTTCACATTTCTCATCTCTCAAGGCCCCCGGAGTACACTTTGTTCATGTTTAAGATTTGACAAATACACAAGAAATATAATTCACAAGCAGATCATTCGATGGCCCAGGAAACCTGGCAATAATAACATCAGCTGTGTCCTTAAAAGACGCAGACTAATGCTCTTATGTCCTTTTAATCATATTAATCTTGACTGCTCCCAAGAAAGTAGGTAATGCAACACTGGTAATATGACTGATAATAACTGCTTGTTGGGTCTAGATTTGATTTAACATTTGACTGATTGCTGTTAGTGCTTGAACCGATGGGCTTCTACATCTTCCATAGGCTCTCTTATTCATCAGCTTCTGAACTTGACAAAGCTGAGCTTGAGCCGAGCCTTATTTCCCCAGACAGTGCTCTGTAATTGGCTATGGCTCATCGCATAAAACACAGTTGATCATATTGTTGTATTGTAAGTACTGCATTCATGTTTAAATTGTTTCTTGGTAAGTAAGAAGATCATTGGCAGAATTTTGTAATACAAGGACATAGATTTCTTTACAATGTAAGTGGACAGGCTCCAAGATCAAGGCATGAAGAATAAAAAACAGTATTTACTTGGACTTTTGTGTTCCCCTGGATGAGATAAATACAAACAAAATGTTCTCTTGTATGAACAGATAGAGTTAAGTGCTGCCCTTTCTTTTCCTTCCTCCATGTCTTATACAACATTTATTCAGGATTCATATTGCATAAAACAGTATTTCAGAACCCAAGGCCCAAGCTAAATATAGAAGGTGTTTGAAAAAAAGGGGAATGACAGTATTCTGTACTGCAGCTGTGTGCTATCATCATTACTGCAGGGTGCCAGTTTTACAGTAGAGCCGATCAATGACAACAGAGGAGAAATTCTGCAGTTCTATGAATACTCAGCTCTCCTGAGCTTAAAGGGTAGCCACATATGATATAATCCATTGTAATTGTGTTTTGAACCAAATTCTCAGAAGAAATCCAGCCATTGATATTTTCCTCTACAAGCTTTTTTTTTTTCATCTTTGGGGTTTTGTAGTCTAGAAGAGGAACGAGTTAGAAAATGCAGGGTCAGTCGAGGGGATATCTGGAAATTTCAGCAACTGTCAAGGAGAATATGTAAATGTTTGATGCACTGCATGAGTGGTTAGTCTGTGATGATACACTACAGCTGCATTGCCTTAAAAAATGGGAGATTGTTTCTACATATTTTGTACTTTAAGATTTACACATACATGCAGAATCAAATGTATACTGTATACCTGGGAATTAATTATCAAAAAATAGTTGGTGGGGTAGAAATGTTACTGAAAACTAGGGATACAATGATGTCTGTTGAACATTATTATCAGCCAATATTGGCCCTGTTGAATACCATAGGTCCATCTGCAAATAATACTGTATGCACCATTGTCAGAAGCCAGTGGCGGAGTCAGACTTTTTTGACCGGGCCGGGGACACAGACTGAATAAATAAGATTTATTAACACTTTCTATCGCCACTAATCATATCTACAAAATCACGTTAATGCATCAGACAGATATTACAGGTTCTGTATATCTTAACTTTAACTAGCAGCACAACAGAGATGCAACATTAAAATCTATGGTACTAACAGAAGGAAATGTGTCACACTGAAGTGCCAAAAAAGCTTCTAACAGCCTGAGGCAACAACGCCCAAATAGCAGATATTATATGATAGTACCACCTCCTGCAAGGAAAATAGCCATGTGACCACTTGAGTTGCCGATCAGATTTCTTTGGTGGCTCTGGCTCCACCCCTTTCAGGAGCTGATGTGTATCTGCTGTGTTGCATTAATTGAATGCTGGTAAGCCAGTAGAGTTTTTTTTTTATTGAACAGAGTGAATCAACTGCTGGATCAACTCTGATTTGTTTTCATGGTCAAACATGAAAGAACATGTCGGCAGTGTGGGAGTCTCTTGGAGAGATCAACAACGTGCAGTTTGTAAGACATGTTCCAGTGACATTTCACGAGGAGGCACGACAAGAAAAAGTTTTAACATTATGGAGAAGTATTAAAAAAAACATTGGTAACAGAATCGGCTAAATCATTTTAAACATACAGTATCAGTCTTGGTCCTGATTTTAGAAAATGGTACATTTCCATGAAAACAGATGGGCACAGTGGCATTTTTTTTTACAATTAAGTCAAATAGTGCACTTGGGGAGTCTAGTTTTGCCTGTGGATTTATACACATCTGGTGCTCTAATGAGCATTTACATCAGCATTATGGTGTATGTGGGACTGAGCCAAAATAAACTAAATTGCTCATGTTTATTCAATTGAAACCAGCTTCAGCATCCAGTGCCGTGTACTTTCTCAATAATGTGTTTTTTTTAATGGAGATTTAGAATAAAGTTATATCTAGATTCAGTTACACTGGGGTATACCGAAGTAAAATCAGTTCATCTTTGGATCGGTGTTTTGAGGTGATTGGTATAAAGTAAGAAGAAAACAGAATCCTTAACCTTTAAAAATGACCAAAAGTATCCCTGTCTGGTGGCTAGGTGTCAAAGTTCAATCACTTTCAAGTGTCGGTATCTGCCTTTCACGCATGCAGTATGTGCAGTCTTACACAGAAAAGAATCAGGTCGAAACATTTTGCCTCCACAGCTTCTGTCTCTCTCGTGACAGTATGATAAACGCTGGCTGCGCTTGCTACTTCTCTGCAGGCCGCTCAGTATGGGCAGCATTAGGGAGCATGAGCACCCCGAGGACACAACAACAGCAATTACACTTAACTCTTGGCATTTGAGTGACAAGGAAACTGATTTAAAAATAACCTGTAGCACGGAGTAGTGTTAAGTGCTAAAATCTTTGCCTGAGGGGGCTATTGGGGAGCAGGGCCAAACACAACGAGCAAGTAGAGTTACTGTTTTGAAGAGGAACTGCTCTATTTTGTGCATTTTAGAGCACTTGACCAGAAATATGGTAATCTGCTTTCTGAGACACTGACTACTAACCAGAGGAGACAACATATCAGCATGGACTTTGGTCTAAACTCTACTAAGTCTTTAGCTGGAAAATAGATACAGGCAGTTCTTATGATTTAATTTCGAGGGCAGAAAGTTAAACCCATTTGTTTGAATTTTACACTTTACATCTTAGTCATGTGCAGGGATGGACACAGGGTGCTAAAAGGGAAAGACAGTTGTGTTCTTTATGAATACATTCACTGTTTAAACACATCTAGTCCCACTTAAAGAAACAGCTGAAGAAAAGTAAGGTATCATTACCTTGTCTAAAAGGCCTATTTTGGAAGCTAGTATTGAACTGTCAGGACAGTAAGTCGATATTTAGAGTTCTGGCCCCACAAGGTCCTGCCCATAAAATGGCTGTGATCTCTATGTGGTAGGTGAGGTAAGATATAGAAGTTAGGCGGGTGGATGTGGTAAGCAGTGAAAGCTACAGTACCATGGAGAGGGGCAGCTCTGGGACGCCAGATTTCACTGTCCAGCTCTCTGAGGGGTTGTGTGGCTAATCGGACAAATTACTGGTGAGGTTCCCACTTGAGAGCCCAGGTATTGTCCTGGCTCTGGCTGCCCATCTGTCGACAAGGCAGAGTGGTGGGGGTCAGTAGGCGCCATGTGGTAGAGTACAGGTTGTATTGGTGCAGTTCCTACCTGGTTAACTCGCATGAACACAGCCAGTCATGTCATGTTGAAGTTGGCATCCCCAATTTGGTTGTGGAGGCAATTTGGAGTCATATGGTATGTTATGTAGCTTATCAGTAGGGCATAGGGGCACAATTGGGATGAGGGGTTTCTTCACTGAGCACTTATTCTTTCATTAGGGCTCAATTACCTTGATGCACTCTTTTTTTGCAAATGCTTATTTGACAGATGTGTCGTTTAAATTAATGACCAAACAGCATGCATACAAACACTGTGAGAACTGCTACTATAAAAGAAAAATCACTTTTTAAAATGTTTTTATTAACTAGGGCTGTGTGAGAGTCTGCAGAGACTTAACCCGTTTTGTGGGGGTTCTAGCTGACAGTATATTTATAATTAACATGAGCAAAAACATGCAGAGCTGCAGCACTCACGGGACCGGTAAATGCGCACATAAAAAGTAATGCTTTTGCCATATCAGAGTTTAAAAAAATAATGAGTTTAAATTGAAAATCATTTCAGAAGTAAATCTGTCACTTTCAAGTGTAAGTTAAGCTCACTGTAAGCTCTACAGCACTGGCATACAGAAGACAAATGCTGCAAACTACCCACAGTACATGCAGGCATGCCAAATGTCTTTATGCACACATACAGCCTGAGGTAACACTAATCTCTTTAGTTCCCAAAATTCAGTTACAAGTTTTATGTTGGGCACAGCTGCTCCTGTGTCAGTTTCATCCCCTGCCGCTCTTTGTTGTTTGTGTACGTCTCTTTTTCAGATGCTGACATTTTCCCACCTGTCCACCAGTCACACTAATTGTGTTTCCCCTTAATGCCGACTTCCTGCCCAGCTGGTTCGCTCCTCCTTTGATTTGTCTCAAAAGCATATTAAATAGTAATTTGTTATTATGTGAGGGTTCACACTGGATGAGAAACAATGCTGTCGGACACAAGTGTTTCCTGTGTGAGAAAAGATAGAAAGAAGCAGGTGGAAAAATATGCAAATGGTACGTAGATGACGGCTTGGAAAGCGCTTTTCTAGTCTTCTGCCTCCTCAAAGCGCTTTTACACCGCAGGTCATCACCTACCTCGTCGCTACGTATGTATAGTGACCATCAGAAGTAACTAATCCCATTGATACACCACCAATGAAGTAGTGGGAACCCTAACCCTTGCCCAAGAACACTTCAGACATGACATTGTGTCTGCAGGAGCTGGGGATCGAACCCCCGACCTTCCGATTGAGAGACGACTAACTCTACCAACTGAGCCACAGCCGCCCCACTGACCATGTTCGGATGACATGGATCATTGTTAGTTTCCTCCTGTTACACCCTATAAGTAAATGCACTTCCTTTATTAATCCTGAATGATTTTTAATTCAAAGTTTATGCTCAGGTGTTTAATAGAAGGGCAATAATCCAAGGGAATTCACCACAAAACCAAACCTCTACCAAACCTCCAAACATCTTTCATATAATCAGTTAATCTTCATCATATGAATAGTGCATTTTGATGGTTACAAACAAAATCAAAGATACTTAAAATCATTGCTAACCAGGAATTTCCCCTCGTGGCGACTGCTCACCCTTTTCTAAATGAATACTTCTGTGAAGAAAATGCAACGCAACAGTGCCTTATACTTACTCCACTGACCTCTACAGTTGCTGGATTACAACCCAACAGATAACCTCAGGGGTGAGTCACAACGGACTGGAAAATCTGCAAGATGGACCAAAAAAAAGTGTATGTAATATTTATCGCTCCTTGTTCAACCTGTGCAGTATTTTCAGTAAGCTAAGCAGTGATGTGCAACATTAAGAACCACAGCGTTTGTAAAAATGCAGTTTTATTATTTTATTTATTCTTTATATTTTATTTTTAAAGGGACCATGTAAAATATGAAACATAAATGTTGCCATTTGATGCATCTTACCAGAGTTAGCTTAGAGCTACTTTACATCTGCAGTCCCTCTGCAAAACTAATGAAATCACTTACCGCCCCCTTTTCTTATTGGAGGGAAGGTATTTGATTGTTTTTTGTTTTTTTTAACTCAAACCAATCCAAATATATTACCCATTATACAGCCCCATTATATCAACTTTAGGTAGCACTTGCGAGAATCCATTAAACATTTTCACAAATTTAAAAAGACCCTGTCAAATTGCATGCTTTGATTTCTGTAGGATCATTTGAAACAACCACTACTGCAGCTTCTATTCACACTTGCTGACATTTTTTTTAAGGATTTAACTTTTGTCTAACTTTTATCTAGCCAGCAATGCAGGAAAGCTAAATCCCAATTCTTCTAAATCACCAATGGCATATTGTTTCTCCAACTGAATGCTCAACTGTTTGTTTGTGTTAGCATTATGTCTGAGTTCAATTCAAGGCACTTTATGAAGTTAAATAAAACACACGGCAAGACGTAAGTTTAAGCCATTTTTAATAATTTGTAATGTAAGAAGTAAATAAAAAATCTTTGGCCATATTTTTTCTTTGTTCATATTCCACAATGCAGGACTGTTGCTAGGAAAAGGCCTGTCCAGCATTTCCCATTTTTTTTAATGGTGTTAGTGATGTCATCCATGGGTCATACCAAGTGAAAGGTTTTTTTATTTTGTGAAGTATTTCTCTTCTGTTCAAATGTGCGTCCTGTTTTTAGCTGATAGAAATGACTTACCAAGTAAAAATCAATTTAGTAAAGTTAATGAGTGTATGCTAAAGTAAGGGACGTGATATGATGTCCCTGTTTAAAGGATAATACTGACGGCAACCTTCTTTGTTGTTGGTACAGGCTGCTGCATTCTTTTGGGATTTCCAGCAACGGAGTTGGACTGCATTTAGAGTTCCTAAGAAGCTTTTTTTATGCATCTTGTTTCATTGCTATCACCCTTAATAAACCAAATCTACCCAGCATTGACCACTCCCAGCAGGTCCAACTTACATGAACACAATCTTTAACCTTTCATTTAAAACATTGTTAACCAAACAAACTAACTGAACCTGTCAAAATACTTTCAAACCAGACAAACTGATTTCAAAGTCGTATAGTCTGAGTCAGCATAAATGCTCATCAAGTAAAGTCTGCCTAACTGCCCTTTACAGACTTTGATTTCAGAGCTGTCTTTGGGCGCGTTTGTTTGTTTTGTGCTGATGAAGAATAAAAACCCAACACTATCATTACACGATTAGACTTACCAATTTCTCCCTGCCTTTGATTGCTCTGCTTTGTTTTGTTTTTTTAATGGAGTTGGCATTTCTTTTATCTGGAAGTTGTTGCAGACAAACATAAAAATTCCTTCTGAAGAAATTGTTATCCATTGTCTTCGGTTATATGAGTTGTTCTCCTCCAGTATTTATTATCGATATAAAACTGCAATGTGATATATTTTTATTGCTGGGTTACATATAAATAAAGTATTTCTGATTCTGATAGTGTTCAGGACATTGTGTTTGGTTCATCCATCACTGGCTGTCTTGTCACTTCGTTGTAAATCACGCTACTATTAGCATGTTAAGTCTCACAATCAAGTTCAATGGAAAATCCCAGTTGGAAGTAAACACTGTATATTAGATGACAGATTTATTCAGCTTGTTTGAGTTCCACTAATTACTGAGAGTTAGTTGCTTCTTTTGGCTTTATTCCCTTATTATTTATTAGGCTGTTTTTCTGGTGTTTCTTTTGTTTGCTACTGTGGTGATGGGGATTACTTCGTCTCTTGCACACGCTTACTCCTGGATGTGTCAAGACAATAAAAACTGGAAGACTGTAAACTTAGTTTGTGATGTCTTTGATCAGTCACTCAAGTTTTTTTTAATCCAAGACCAGTTTTCTTGTTTAACTTCGACACCCATATCAGTGAAAACAACCTGTGCCAGCCAAATCCTATGCTACAATATAAATAGAAGAACATGCTTTGGTGTTTCACATTTAAACAACCAGCTAGACCGGCCTTTGCCTTTGGATCAAGCTCCCAATTTACCATGACCTGGATGACTGAGAGCCTACACTGACAACCATAGCTAGACTTGTAAATATTTTTCTTCCGTTGATAGGATGTGATTGGCAAGTCATTTACAAAATAACACGATAAAATAATAAATAGGACATTTCTCATTCCAAGCACATCCAAGTTGCAGCAAGCCAAAGTTATGCATTCAGTTTTGTTTTCAAGTTTCTGTAAAATGAGGCTCACACATACACCAATTGCATCCTTAAAGCCAAGGCATAAGTGGGAGCCATTTCTCAGGCAGCATTCAGATGGGCCTTTGGAACGGGACTGCCTTGTCATATTTGGTCTGTAAGCGTGGACTTCAAACGAGCCACAGCTGAATTGGGACACAGTGAATACAACATCCTCAGCTCAGTGAAGCACATGTTGGAGATATTTCACCATTAATTGGGCGATCTCCCAAAATATGAAACGCTCATCCATCTTTACACGATATGTGCTGCGACTTGATCAGCCATGTCTTCACTTGAATAGGCTTAGTCACTGATAATTTGTTTATACGGCCATCGAGGGATAGCTTCCTCGTCCCTTTATGTGTTTATATTTCTCATAAATATGGAGGACAATACAGACTGAGATGCCATGACTAATTTCAACTGACTGGCCTGAACGCTTGGACAGAGCCTGTTTTGGAAAGGATGTCTGTGAGGTACCATGCAGAAAGATTTCAACCTTATGTAACTGCCTATGAGCTCAGAGCATGTATGACAAGAAGGTATGACAAGAAGGATGAATCTAGCTGTCGGAACTCTAGCTGTGATTTTAAGGATGCAATGCTGGAATATTCCGTTATTCCTTTTCTCTCTGGTTTCCATTTCATCAATTAAATACTATAAAATGTGATTGTTTGTTTCCGCCTGCAAACTAAATTAGGCGTAGCTGCCACTGTGTCAGCTTGGGAAACCAATCCCTTAATCTCATCTGGCTCAACCTGAGTAAATAGCAGTTCATTAAAAAAAAAAACCTTGCTTTGTATGCCCTCACAATAGGATAATGAGCTTCTACATGTCTTTAGCCCTATTGCAATGAATGACACCAGACTGCAATAGCTCTCTGACTGCCCTCTGTAACCAACTTCAATTGCTTTTTCCACTTTAAGTGAAGTCAGCTTTGCTCATTGGACATGGGTTAAAATGCATTATATTTGCTCAGGGGAGAACGAGTAAAGATGATGCAACATGAATGTTTGCAGATGATGTGTTGACGAGAGTAGAATAGTCAAATGCACACATAATTCTTGTTCTTATTGATGAAGACATAAAGCACAGCCTTCTTTTGAACAACTTCCTTACTAAATGTGAATTCTGATGATCAATGTTTTGAAATAAACCCATAAAATCTAAATGCTCAATCATCAATAGTGCTGCAATTTATTATTTGTTTTTTTTTTAGTTGGAAAGGGACAGTGTACATTAAAGGAAGAATGTGCAATATTTTAAACAAATCCAGCAGAAGTGCGTTCAAATTTGATAACTCCTTTGTGCAAAGGCGAGGGGAGAGGGGTGCGAGGTGTGTCGCTGGAGGCGAGTGGAGGAATCAGTGTGGCCGAGGCGTGGCCAAACAGCAGTTTGTTTTGGTTTCATGCTGGTGCTCAAGGGCGACATCTACTGGATCAAAAAGTTGCATATTCTTCCTTTAACCAACATTCAGAAATGTTTTTATTTACCTGAGTTAGTGGAAAATATTTCATTAGCAGTCTTTGCCAGATGTTCTTTGGCATCTTAGAATTAAATATGAGCATATGTTCAATAGTAAAAGAAAAACACAGACATATGCAATACAATTAAATAACAAGAACAGATTGAATATAATTATTTTATTTGTAAAGGGACCACGTACAAGATAATATCCTATATTGGACAAGGACAATACAGTTACCATGGAGAAGTACATTTCTTACATTGAAATAAATGATAGGGTGGTGGGTGATTATTGAGTCTGTTGGGGCCCTAAGGTAAATCTGGGGGGGGGGGGGGGGGGGGGGCTCTCCAACCAGCATTCATTGCCATTATGTTAAAAGAAATCTGACACCAACGGCAACTTCAAGTGACCAACTTTAGGTTTTCACAGGAATATTTGTTATTTAACCTTTATCTAACCAGAAAAGGTCTCATTGAGATTAAGAATCTCTTTTACAAGCGCATCCTTTCCAAGACAGGCAGCAGCACAATTTACTGGGTTTCAGACATAAAACACTTAACAACAATTATAAATAAATAAAGGAATCACAAAGGGTCAGCATTGGCCGTTTCCTTCCAATTTGGTCTTCTTTAGTTTGTATTGAGTTTAGAATGTCTGTATTTGTATTCCATTGTCGTTTCTGTATTTCTTTATGTCTAATAATTCTGTTTTAATCCTAAAAAGCCGAGCCAGGGACAGGGGTCTCCTCTCTCATGTATTCATAGAGGACACCTGAGGAACAATCACAACATATTGAATTTGTTACACTGATCAATCAGGTATTCATTTAGGGTTTAAAGTGTCCAGAAATTGAAGAAAATTCCAATTAATGCCACAAATGTAAACTCAGTCACCTTGAGCTTGAGAAGTTATAACAAGACATCTTCAACTGCGATGATTAGTTTATATTTTAAGATAAATGTAATGCGATAAATGCTCCTTCTATAAGTGTGGAAAATTACCTACCTCTTCACACAAGACATGCTTTAAAACCTTTTTGATTAGATTTTTTTTAAATATTGTCACCAAGATGATTAGAAGGCCATTTTCTTTTAAACGAAAAGTTAATGTTTTGGAAACTAATGTTTTTCATAGGACATTGAAAAAACCCACAAATGCTCTAAAATGTAAAAAGTCTGTACTGGTAAATCTTTGACTTTTTTTTTATAAAGACAGCTGCTGATGATTTTTCTGTCAGATGTCTGATCAATTAATGGATCATTTCATGGCTTGTCATTGACGTTTTTAATGATGTAATGATGCCCTGAAAAATTCAACATATCATTGACTTCACTCAATCAAATATGGAAGCATGCTTGACCTTCAAGATAATTGCTCTTCCTGTGTTAATAACCCAAAATCAGTGTGCAACATAGAACGGGAAGAAGCAGTGAGAGTTGTGTTTAATATCTACCTGGCAACAGATCCTGTCAACACAAGGACGCCTCTCGACTCTTATTAAAGTCTGCTGCAGTGAACTTGTTTTCCTCCTCCTTGGACTCTCTGATCCAAGGTCACAGCAGAAACAATCCACAGGGTAACCTTGTCAGACCGAAGCTGCATGTGTCCACAGAGTTTCCTTGGATTACTCTAACACCTGGGCTTGCGGCTTTGCTTTCAAACTGTAATAAATCACAGCAAAAGTCAGCGAATGGGCGCACTTCTCAGGACATTTGACCTGTTTTCTTTTATAGGTGTTTCTTTTCTTATTGTCAGGAACAGCTTACACTTGTAAAAAAAGGACAGTCGAGGAAAGTACGAGAAATCAGGCGGAAATTAAGGAAACCGATATGCCTACAATGTGGAGCTACTCTAAAAAGCTGCTTCATCGTTTTATAGAATTTATAGAGCCAAAATATGTGAATACTGCATGACTTTCAAACATGCCAAAGACTTCACACGATGACTTCTAACTTCCATCCTACTGACAGTTTAATGAGGGGAAGTGACTCACTGTCGTCTCAAACAATGAAGGCCATTCTGTACACGCTTCTGCAGAAACGCTTTCTTTAGATTCACATTTCTCAGAACCTCCCAGACTTTATAAATCCTTATATAGACCCAAAATTCAACGAAAAACTAAAAGATAAGATGAAAATGAAAAAGCTATTTTTTTAGATCTTAGTGTATAAATAACGTTAGGTGATGAGTTACACTTTAAAAAAATGACGGGCAATGTTAAAAAAAAAAGGAGTTGGAAGTTGGTGTTGATGTTAATGTTGAGATAACTGAATAATTTGTGTGTATGTCATCTCAACTACTACTTGTGGGTCGGCTGCGGCTCAGTGCTAGAGTCAGTTGTCTCTCAACCAAAACTGATGGAAGGTCGGGGGTTCGATCCCCAGCTCCTGCAGCAACATGTCTGATGTGTCCTTGGGCAAGGCACTTAACCCCAAGTTGCTCCTGCTGCTTCGTCTGTGGTGTGTAAGTCTGTATGAATAAGTTAATACTGATGGACACTTTACACAGCAGCCTCTACCATCAGTGTGTGAATGTGTAGTTGTGGCCTGCGGTGTAAAAGCACTTTGAGGCGTCAGAAGACGAGAAAATCGCTATACAAACTCAAGTCCATTTATTTAACTATATGTATCATAATTTCAAGATTTCCAATTTAGAAAAAGATTTAATCGAAAATAAGAGCATGATCA